>NC_043959.1:19461422-19493922 GCF_902148855.1 Sphaeramia orbicularis | reverse complement strand
AGAGACGTTCAGAGTCATTCTGCTGCAGATGGGTGGCGTTAAAATTTTTAATCTGATTAATCATGATGATGGATTAATCTGCGTTAATTTTCACAGCCCTAGTTTTTATACATTTCAGGTATTTTCATAATGATGCTGATCCAATGAAGTGGAGTCCAAGTACTGCTCATACATCTTCTTTTCAGTGGAGTCCTACTGGTTTCACTCCGCTCACCCCGGTTTCCTCTTCTTTCTAGGACTCTTCATTAATTTCCGACATCTGTACAAGCAGCGGAGGAGACGCTACCGCTCCAGGAAAAGGAAAGTCCAGTAACTGTCCAGGATGTTGACTTTGCACATACAGAAGCAGCTGGTTTGTTCTCCTTTTTTGGCCTTTTTTTTCTTTTTTTTTTTTTTTTTTTGGTTTTCCTACAAACACCCAGTCCAAACCTGAAGTGAATCCTAAACTTAAAGGGTACGTCCTCATTCCCTGAAGTGCATCCATGGTTCAGGTAGAGATGAAAGGTAAAGATGTGATGAGGACTGGACCGAGGAGGAGCGATTTCACACAAATGAGACGTTTTGTCCTCTGAAGTGACGTGTCTGTCCGCTTTAACTGCTGTGTTTTTCTGGATTTAACACATAAACACTGTCTGACCTGCATCTACATGTGAAGTAAAACCTCTCTAACATCTGCCTGGTTCCAGTGAGCTACGTTTGGGTTAAGTTTACGTTTGAGCCGCAGTTAATATTCCATTTCAAATGAAGTCTAATCCAGTCAGGTCCATACGTATGTGGACAGAATGTTGTCTCCGTTTTACACCACAGTGGATCTGAAATGAACCAATGCAGATGTGACTGAAGTGTGGACTTTGAGCTTTAATTCAAGGGGTTTAAGAACATTATTGCACTAACCATTAAGGAATTAGAACCATTTTAACTCAAAATACACAGCTGTGTGTTGAAGTCCACAAGGAAGAAGATACAGACACGGAGACATGGTGTCATTAAAACAGAAACACTAAAACTACAGAAGAGGGTTAAGGCCGCTGGAGAGAAAAAATTAAGGTCCAACCCAAAAAAGTCAGAATTCTGAGAAGAAAGTCAGAATTCTAAGAAGAAAGTCAGGATTCTGAGATTAAAGTCGGAATTCTTAGAAAAAAGTCGGAATTCTAAGAAAAAAGTTGGAATTCTTAGAAAAAAGTTGGAATTCTTAGAAAAAAGTCAGAATTCTGACTTTAATCTCAATTCTGAGAAAAAAGTCAAGATTCTGAGAAGAAGGTCAGAATTCTGAGATTAAAGTTGGAATTCTTAGAAAAAAGTTGGAATTCTTAGAAAAAAATCAGAATTGTCACAAAAAAGTCGGAATTCTTAGAAAAAAGTCAGAATTCTTAGGAAAAAAGTAGGACTTCTTAAAAAAAAAGTCAGAATTCTGAGATTAAAGTCAGACTTGTGAGAAAAAAGTCAAAATTCTGAGAAAAGTCTGATTTCTGAGGAAAAATAAGTCTGAATTCTGACTTTTTTCTCAAAATAATAAAAAAAAAAATACATTGGACCTTTATTTTATTTTTTTTTTCAGTGGCCCTAATCCTCTTCTGTACTCAAACAATGTTGAACTAATGTTGGTTAAATATGTTATTTGTGTTTCTATATTATTTCTGTTTGACTGATAGTGTTGATACAGGTTAAAGATAATCACTGTTCTCTAAAATAAACCCAATTATTATTTATCACTACTGAACAAACGCGATGTGATTATGGGAATAAGGACAAAAGACAGGTTCATGTAAAAACTTGAAGGAAATGACGCCCCCTAGTGTCCACTAAACCAACCACCTCATTTGATGAAGACCATGAGTTGAACCAGGGGTGTCAAACATAAGGTTCACGGCCCAAAACCAGCCCGTTAAAGGGTCCAGTCAGGCCCATGGGATGAATTTCAGATGTGCAAAAATTACCCTGAAAATATTAATAGTCATTGTGTTCAGGGGTCACATACAACTGTGATCTAAAGTAAAATAATCACCTAATAACCTGTAAATAATGACTCAGCAGGTGACTCCTTCATCGTTAATGTCTTTAGTATGATTTTTACATTTCACAGATTCATCCCGTTCGCTGGATCAGACTATTTCAGTTCAGTTTCGAGGCAAAAACTTAATCCAGTCGCATATTTTTGTGATAATTGTTTAAAATAATATATCGAAACGGTGAAGTCTGAAGCATGAACGTAACTGAACTCCTACTGTGACCTCCTCCTACATGCATCTGCATCGTCTTTGATCGATTTTTTTTTTTTTTTTTTTTTTTTTTTTTTTTTTACATTTTTGTTCAAATTTGTAACATTTCAGTGGAAACCGTGGCATCCTGCAGACGTACGACATGTGTAAAGTCATATAAACGTCGACTGAAACAGGAAAACAGCTCAAGTGTGTTTTTAATCTGAGAAAAGGCTCCGATGATCAGAGTTCATCCAGGCCGTTGTGTATAAAAAACCCTGAATGCGGTTCAGTTTAACCTTTTCCACTTCATCATCATGTTCCACCGACTCCTCAGTGTGACTTGGTTTTTGTTCTTCCTGTTGTTTTTTTCACCGTCAAGCCTTTAATTCTGTTTCTATACGTCTCTACCTTATTTTTAATGTTTCTTTTGGGAAGGAGATTTCTGTCGTGGAGTTTATTGTGTGTTTGGTTTCCCAGTAATGTTCTTCAAAATAAAGAAATGTCAGTTCATGGTTTGGATGTGGACGTGGTTTCTTTGGGATCAGAATCGAATATTGTAAATCTTGGGTCAATTTGTATTTTAATTTTTTTTTTAATCTGCTTTAGTTCTCTTATTTTACTTTTGTTAAATATATTCTATTTTCTTATTTTACTATTTGTTTTATTTTGTCATTTTATTTTTTTATTCATATTTTTGCACTGACTGGAGGAACACATTTATTTTATTTTACCTTTATTTAACCAGGAAGTCCCATTGAGATGAGGAATCTCATGCAGAACACATACATGATACACAATAAAACACAATAACAACTATTCAACCATAATGGCATCAAGTAAAACAGTGACATTCCTCCTTCACTGCATTCTCCATGATACGTTTAGAATCATTAACAGAAATGAATAGATGTACTTTTACAGTTTTTTGAAGATTATTCCACGAACTTGGTGGATGATGGGAAAAGGCTGTTTTGTTTTGTTTTTTATTAATGTCATTGAACACACAATGACAATAAAGGCCTTTCTATTCAATTCTATTTCAATAAAATCTAATTTTGACATTCCTGCTGTTGCTGTCCGGTTGAGGGGTGGTCAACCTGTGGCTCCAGGGCCACATTTTGTCCCTGTGGCTTTGTCTAAAAACATATGGAAATGAATACCCCCCCTTTTTTTTTTTTTTACCCTTTTGCTGTTATTGTTGTAACCATTAAGTCATTCTGATGTTATATATGCAGTTGTAAAAGTACAGATTACACTCCAAATGAATGCAGAAACAGAAGTAGTAGTAGTAAAAGTAGACATTTGTATTTTTCATTTGTGAATAAAACCTTCACATACCAGAGGATTTTTACTGCACAACAAAATAATGACAAATGTCAATTGTTGTTTTTTTCCGCTTAGATGTGTATTAAGTTTTATGAAGAACAATACAAAAAAAGAAAAAACAGAACACGAATGAGAATAATGCACTGGAAAAAACCTAAATCTTACCAAGTGTATTTTTCTCATTTCTAGTCCAAATATCTCATCACACTTAAAATAAGACAGAATCACCTGAAGAGGAACTTTTCAGTGAGATAGAAGAACTGATTTTTAGATAATAGATCTGGAAAATCTGATTTGAAGAAATCTTCCCAGGATAATTTTTACTTGTTCCATTGGCAGATTTTTTGCTTAATTCAGAATTTTTTTTTTTTTTTTTTTGCTTAATTCAAGCAAAAAAATCTGTCAATTGAACAAGTGAAAATTATCGTGGGGAGATTTCTTGACAATTTGGAGTTGTCATTATTTGTAAGCATGATGTAATATTTTTTCACATTAAACCAAAAGAAAATGTTTTGCACTGAAGGGTTGGACTGGACCATGTGACGGCCCAGTTTTTACCCAATTTTTTAAGGTTATTCATGTTTTTTTTTTTTAATTTGGGTAGTTTGTAAATGAGACTATATTTGTAATTTAATGTTTTGTTTTTTGCACTAAAACAGAGAAAATTTTAGACTTGTCATTACACTGGTCTACAATTTTTTTATTTTTTATTTTAGAAATTATCTGCTTCAGAGATTAAATGTGCTAAATGTTATGTATTTTAATCAGATTAATTGGAAAACAAATGACAAAAGTGCTGGTTTGCTGATGTTTTAAAGGTGTATGATAAAGTGTTCTTCCACATACATGTTAGTTTATGTCCATTTTTTGTATTAGATTTATAAATGTTCCACTGATAGAACCTGTAAAGTGAATGTATTGTCATGTGCAGACACTGTTTTGAAGTAGATCTGTTGCTCTGACACTAATATTCCTTTGGAGTTAAACCCATTCTATCGTTAATTCTCAAATTTCACATTTTGACCCAAAACTGTATCTGGGAAACTACTACCAACCAGCATTTAAGACTGGATTTTTTTTTTTTATTAGTGACTCACATGTGGTCAAATTTCACTACTTTTATTCTGGAAGTGTTTTACTTATAGACCAGTGTAATTATCCTGTTATTATTTTACTGGTTCTGACCCACTTCAGATCAAACTGGGCTGAATGTGGAACCTAAACTTGGATATGGTTTTTTTTTTTATTTATTTATTTTATTTTATTATTATAATTTTATTTTTTTATTGGAAGTAATTTCGCAGGTATGACAGTGCAATGTGACAAAAAGGACTTCCATTCTTTCATTTTTTTTTTGTCTCTCCACCAATCCCACCTTTCCCAAAGAAGACAATCCTTAAAGCAGTGGTTCCAACCTTTTTTCTCTCATGACCCCATTTTAACATCACAAATTTCTGGCGACCCCAGACATTCAAAACTGAGCTTTTTTTTTTTTTTTTTTTTTTTTTTTTTTTTGCTAAAATTAATTTGTTTTTGATCATATAATAGTTTTCTATACTATGTTGTAAATAAACTTTAATTTTAGACCACATTTAGTCTATATAATGTATATTATTGTGTACAGAGGCAGAAAAACCAGGTGTAGATTACTGCACAAAGTGAGAATTTGATTTTCCTTGGTCAGGATATGTACAGTCAGTCCAGCTTGGATTTACAAGCCTGACAATTAATACTGAACAAACAAGAACTCAAACTATGAATTATGAAAGAGCTGCAGCATCTGAAACTGACCACAATGAACATTTGACAGATAAACAGAACCACAGTGCTTCAGTTTCAGACTCACAGTTTGTCATGTCTTATGGATTATGACTGTCTCTGTCAACTCAACATATTTTTATTAGTTAGTTGTTTTTTTTTCAATCAATTACTATAAATTTCAGGTGATCCCAAGGTTGAAAAACACTGCCTTAATGTAAATCCAATATTGACAAGTAATCAGTACAGAATAGATACCACAATTATTGAACAAAAACAAAAAACAAACAAAACCCAATAAATACATAAATAAGTGGCTTGAATAAAACAAAACAAACAAACGGGCAAAAAAAAAAAAGGCGGGGGGGCACTTAGACATTACAATCAGGCAGAGATGTCAAGGTTTCCATTTAACCCTCTCATGCACAGTGGTCACTCCAGTGGACAGTTCTTCTCCAGCTGTTCTCTTGTATATTCATGGGTTTTGTTGGTTTAGTTCCATATCAGCCCACACAGTGGACACTTATGCACCATCCCATAATACACTGGCATTCAGACCACTACTGTCACTTTGCTGTTCTTGATAAAACTGATCTGCACTAACGTGTTTGAGTGTAAACCACTTGTTTTTATTAGACACAAAGGGTTTTTTTGCATGTTATCTCCACGAAATGAGTAATAACTAGCATAAGAATATGTTAAAATGTGAGCAAACATCAGATTAGCAACATTAATTTTTTTTATTTATTTCATTGTTTTCATATCACTTTCTTACAGAAGAGGATTAGGGCCACTGGAAAATAAAAAAGGTGTAATATATATTTTTTATTATCATTCTGAGAAAAAAGCCAGAATTCTGACTTAAAACTCTGAATTCTGACTTTTTTTTTCTCCAGAATTCTAACTTTTTCCTCCGAATTCTGACTTTTTTTTCTCATAATAATAATAAGAAATACATATTGGACCTTAGTTTATTGTATGTTTTTTTCCAGTGGCCCTAATTCTCTTCTGTATTTTCTGATATTGGGTTTTAAACACACATTTCTTTACTTCAAAAATTAAATGCATGGACATTTTTGTAACTCCATGGAAAAAAAAATCAAACACATTGTTTTTTTCATGCCTAAGGGGGAATGAAAACACTCAAGAAAAAAAACATCTTGCCTAAGGTTCTCATAAGTCATGCATGAAAGGGTTAATGCAGGTGTCCAGGTTGAACTGACAGAAGTTTGACACATCTGTTGGAGTGTGTTCTCTAACTGACCCAGTGTGTAAAAGGTGTGTCTTTTTGGAGGCTGAAGCCACACCTGGTCTCATCCTCCACCCTCTGACTCCTCCTATGATGCTCGGATGCAGATGCAGATGCTGATCCGGTCCCAGTTTCCCTCAAACCGCTGAACCTTGGCTTATTGATACAGCGGCATGTGTGCAGGGAAGGGCAGAGGTGTTGGCTCCTAATCCTCTTAGCGGCATTATGCTGAGCCCTGTCCAAGCCCTGACATGCGGTGCGCCCTTGTAGCTCCCCGAACCCCGGAGTCAGCATCTCTGCGTCCGTTACGCACAGCTGGAGGGGACGCTCCGGTCCGCGGCGGAGGCGCAGGCGGCGGCGGCAACAGGTAAGACCCGCACCCCCCAGTCCACCCGAACCCTCATCAGTCCATCTATCAGGTCCCAATATGTTCATGGAATATAATCCGGTCGTCCTTGTGTGATAATCCGCGCCGTTCCGTTCCGTTCCGTTCTGTACCGTTCCGTTCCAGCCTCTGTCGGAGCGCGGGTCCGTTTGTGTCGCATTTCATCAGATAGAACCGATGCGTGCTTTGGCCCACATCCCGGTTCTGGTCTAGGTTCTTTGTTTTAATGGACCTGGTCCGGTTGGTTTGGTGATGAGCAGAAGGCTGCGTGATTATGTAGCCATGGCAACAGGTGTCTGTCTGCATCCCCATCACCCCGACCCCCCCCTTTAACTCCACACACTCAGTATCCACAGACAGGTGACAAATGACAAAACCCCAGAGCTGGTGTAGGTGCTGGATCAGAACCACAGTGGCCCACTGGTACCAGTATGTTCCACCTCCATCACTGGGATGGGCTTTAAAACCACAGCGTTTGTTACTGTCGGCTTTAGTCTGTGCAGTGAAAACTACAGAAATAGGAGTTCTGTTATTTTATGGCTGTTTCATGTATGAGTCAGTCTGCCGATAATCTACCGTCCTTCACAGAATTCTGTTGAAATGAGCCCAGAGCTCAGCTGTGTGCACAGGTACACCAGGACTGTCCAAACCAGTGCCTTTCAGGTTCCACATTCAGCCCAGTTTGATCTGCAGTGTAAGACCGGGCTTTGTATTTACTAAAATGCTTTAATTACAATGTACTTACATGGTTTAAGTGTCATGACATTACTATAAAATGTTTAGTATATTCTACTAATTTGTTTGTACTGAGTTGAATGGATTTAAATCACTCAGTTTTAGTCATGACCACACCTTTTTATCTCCACATTGCATTGTGGGTATTGGGCATGTTGTTACCTCCGCCAAGGAGGTTATGTTTTTGCCAGGGTTTGTTTGTTTGTCTGTCTGTTTGTTTGTTTGTTTGTTTGTTTGTTTGTCTGTCTGTCTGTCTGTCTGTCTGTTAGTGTGCAACATAACTCAAAAAGTTATGGACAGATTTGGATGAAATTTTCAGGGTTTGTTGGAAATGGGATAAGGAAGAAATGATTAAATTTTGGTGGTGATCGGGGGTGGGGGGGCCCACGGGGGGGGCCACTGATCGGCCTTGGCGGAGGTCTGCGCTCTCCGAGTGCTTCTAGTTGAACATGTGTTCATTTTCTGTGCAGGGGTTCAGCGGGGTTGTGCTGTTAGTGTTAATTTGGACTTAATGTATGTATGGCAAAGTTTATTGGCCTTTTTGTGTTTATTTTTGTATTTTTGTAAAGCTGCACCATGAGTCAGAGCCATAGGAAGAACTATGGCTTTCCTTTTCATCTTGCAACTGTTTTATGGTGGGAGAAGTATAATTCTTTACTGAATTGAAAGAATATTCTGTGATTGCAAATTATATACTGTAGATATCCCACCCAACTTTCAACCACACATCTATATATCAAACTGAATATTTATTCAAAGACATATGTATTGCAAAAGATAATTTAAATCATCTGGGAATTGAATAAAATGATCTGATGATGTTATGTCATTGATATGGCAATGGATTTTAAGCTAAATTAACTTGGCTTTTAGTGTGTTGTATTTAAAATAGCAGTTCTATTCAATAGTGATGGGACTTTTGGCTCTTTGAAGAGAACTGTTCAATCAGGAGTCGTTCACTGAAAAGAGCCGTTCAAAAGACTGGTTCTTTTATGTTTTTTGCGTTAGTTTGAAACACCAGTGTTTTAATGACTAAATAGGCTACATGTGATGATTGACATTACATTTTAAAGGTGTTTAATAAATATTATCTTAAAAAAAGAATAGTAAGTTCAAATGTGTGGGCTAAATACATGACATGAGAGGTGACATTAGACAAATGCTGGAATTTGACAAAAAAAAAACATAAAAAAAAAACCCATCACGGTACATTATGTGGACTAGTCTGTAGTCTAAAAATGAAGAAGAAAATAAAACAGTTTCTAATGAAATAATATTTTAGTCTCCTCAAAACAAGAACAATAAATGTGTGTAAACATACAGACAAAACTGCATAAAACACAAAAGTTATTAAACACTGCAATTTCAGTACTTAAATACCTAAAAAACTGTATTGGCAAATAAAATACTTCAAGTAACACTGCAACATATCTGATATCTCTAATGTAAATATCAAAATGATACCACATCAGGAGTTCTCACTTCTACTCTGTATAGAAAGCCAATGCCTCCCCAGTGATGCTAAACTGACAGACAATCAGAAACTCCCTCTTTTAAAAAAATAAATAAATAAATAAATAAAAATGAACGGCTCTTTTCAAAGACTCGGTTCCCATCATTCATTTCAAAGAGCCGTTCAAAAGATTCGATTCGTTTGTGAACGTCACATCACTATCATCTGACATCTGTCTTGTACAATGGAAATCTTAATTCTTTGCCAAATTAAAAGCACTTCCTGTATTGGCAAATTAAATATGGCTGACTTCCTGCCCAACTTTTGTCCACGCTACAATCTATTAAATTGAATAATTATACAAAGCCATTAATATTGCAAAAGATTTTGATTTAAATCAACTTGGAATTGAGTAAAATGAACTAATGATATTATGTCATTGATACTGCAACAAATTTTACGTTAAATTAACTTGGCTTTTAGTGTGTTGAATTTAAAATAGCAATTCAATTCAAATCAAGTATTTAAGTTTAATACACTCAAGTTTTCATTACTCATTACTTAACTTTTTAAGGCAATGAGTTACCTGAGATTTTTTAAGTAAACTCAACTAATCCGGTCTTACAGCGTGCAGTGCGCCGAACCAGTGAAATAATAACAGAATAAGCTATAAATAATGACAACTCCAAATTTTTGTCTTTGTTTTAGTGACAACAAAAAACAAAAAACATTAAATTCTGAAAATACTTACTTTTATAAACTATCCAAATAAAACAAATGTGAATAACCTGAAAAAAGTGAAATTCCTTAAGAAAAATAAGTGCAATTTTAATAATATTCTGCCTTAACTTATCATTTCTACATGTGCATTATGGAACCAAACTACAAAGACACTAAACACTCAGTAACAAGCAGAAAATAGTTCAAATTGTGCTGAATTTTCTTTAGACATTTCAGGTTGTTCATATTTGTTCAGGTTATTCACATTTTATTGTTACAGGATAGTTTGTAGATGTCAGTATTTTCATAATTTAATTCTATTTTTTGCACTAAAACAAAGACACAAATTTGAAGTTGTCATTATTTATAGTCATAATGTAATATTGTTTTTTTCACATCAAACTGAGAATAAAATCTGCAGTCATTTGTTTTTGTTGGTTCTTCTGCTGTTATTATTTGACTGTAGATCATACTGGTCTGTGTGTGGAACCTGAACTAAAATGAGTTCCACAGCCTTTACTGTGGAATTTCTGCACTTTGCACATTCATCCCAGGGGCTGGATTGGAAGCTTTAGCGGGCCACATTTGGCCCCCAGGCCGCATGTTTGACACCCCTGGTTTACATTGATTTTGTTTTTTGTTTTTTTTTAATTTGAGCTGCTTGTATGGACTTTTTCCTTTAATGTTTTCCATTTAAATCTTTGGATATTTCATTACTTTGATGGATTTTTCTGTAAATGTCTTAATTTGTTGCTGCTCTGTTTGACCCAGATGTTAAAACAGGTGATGTTCGTCATGTTCGTGCTGTTTTCCAAAGTGTGACGTCATGTGTAACTCGTGCAGTCTGCTTGTACTAAAAAACACTAAAGACAAATTTCAGATACAAACAGAAATGTTCTTACATGAGGTCCGACAGGGAGATCTGAGCTTTTCTGTTGAGCTGCATGTGAAGAAAACACAGAGAATTCCCTCAGTTTGTTCTCATTTGATGTAGTTTTCACATTTTCATAAGAGTTAAAACAGATAATGAAAAATGGAAACAGTTTCTTTCATCATAAATTTCTGACGAGGAGCTGAAATGTTTCCATCTTCCTCTGGTTTTCAAGTGATAAATCTGACAGACTGAGAACTAAAGTACGTCCACTCAGGTCATTCCAGTCTTTTTACATAGAATTCTACTGGTCAGCCTCTAATGCAGTGGTTCTCAAATGGGGGTACGCGTACCCCTGGGGGTACGTGACGGCACTCCAGGGGGTACGTGAGATTTTAAAATATATGTAAAAAGTAGCATCCATGCAAAAATCCTTTAAAAATAATTATTAAATTAATTAAATATTTCAGGAAAATATATAAGTTGATAAAATGAGTTTTACTTTCAGTAGGCTGTTCAGTTTCATCGTCCTAAAACCCCAGAGTCTCCCCCATACCAGAATGGTTCGACCCAGCCTGTCACATGCCACCTAGCATCACCTGTCAATCACTTGAAAACTCAAACAATGGAGTCGTGGTTGAAGCGTAATTCTTTTGAAAAAACAGAGGGACAAGTGGCAAAGAAGGCCAAAGCAGAGCCGGCAAAATTCCAGCTGTATCTGGAAGATTATTATGTTGTTATGTTTTTGAGAACAGATCTTTCCTATGATCCCAAAGGAGGACACTTTATGTTGATAATTATTTTTATGTGCACAAATCTTTAGTTATAATTAAGTTAATTCTTTCTTTTTTTAGTTATATCTTTGTATTTCCAAATAGCTCAAGAGAGACCACTACAAATGGAGTTCCAAAGTTTAATAAATCAGACACTGATGGCACTGCACTCTGTTTTAAATCATTGTTTTCAAACAAAAAGGCTTTGTGCTGGTTAGGGGGTACTTGGCTGAAAAAATATTTCACAGGGGGTTCATCCCTGACAAAAGGTTGAGAACCACTGCTCTAATGGATCAGTTTTGTTTTGTTTTTTGTGGACTTTATTTTATATTCAATTCAAACAAAGGGTTTGATTGACACCTGTGATGGCCAATCATGGTCTTGACCTCATCAACTAGAGCTGAAGCCCCGCCCCTTCGGATTATGTCCCATGGGATCTTATTTCAGAAACAGAGTCGTTGATTACAGACAAACACTGTTCTGATCTTATTAGAATTATTCCATCGTTTGCACATCGGCTGTTTGTCAGTTTACAGAGTTTTCCAGGCGAGTACAGTCTGAGTCTGCTGTAAACCTGCTGAAGAATCCAACTGAAAATCTGTAAACAGAAAGAAAACAACTGAAAGTTATGGAGGTGTCGTCACGGTAACGGTCCTGTTCAGAGTCTGAAGATGGAACCATTAAACCAGACCAGAACCATTAAACTAGACCAGAACCGTTAAACCAGATCCATTAAACCAGACCAGAACCAATAAACCAGACCAGAACCATTAAACCAGACCAGATCAATTAAACCAGACCAGACCCATTAAACAAGACCAGAATCGTTAAACAAGACCAGAACCATTAAACCAGACCAGAACGATTAAACTAGACCAGAACCGTTAAACCAGATCCATTAAACCAGACCAGAATCAATAAACCAGACCAGAACCATTAAACCAGATCCATTAAACCAGACCAGAACCAATAAACCAGACTAGAACCATTAAACCAGATCCATGAAACCAGACCAGAACCAATAAACCAGACTAGAACCATTAAACCAGATCCATGAAACCAGACCAGAACCATTAAACCAGACCAGAACCAATAAACCAGACCAGAACCAATAAACCAGATCCATTAAACCAGACCAGAACCAATAAACCAGACCAGAACCATTAAACCAGATCCATTAAACCAGACCAGAACCAATAAACCAGACCAGAACCACTAAACCAGACCAGAACCATTAAACAAGACCAGAACCATTAAACCAGATCCATTAAACCAGACCAGAACCATTAAACCAGACCAGAACCAATAAACCCGACCAGAACCATTAAACCAGACCAGATCAATTAAACTAGACCAGACCCATTAAACGAGACCAGAATCGTTAAACAAGACCACAACCATTAAACAAGACCAGAACCATTAAACTAGACCAGAACCATTAAACCAGACCAGAACCATTAAACCAGAACCATTAAACCAGACCCGATCCATTAAACCACACCAGAACCATTAAACCAGACTGGAACCATTAAACCAGACCAGAACCAATAAACCAGACCAGAACCATTAAACCAGACCAGAACCGTTAAACCAGACCAGATCAATAAACCAGACCAGATCCATTAAACAAGACCAGAACCGTTAAACGAGACCAGAACCATTAAACAAGACCAGAACCATTAAACTAGACCAGAACCATTAAACCTGACCAGAACCAATAAACCAGACCGGAACTGTCAAACCACACCAGAACCATTAAACCAGACCAGATCCATTAAACCAGACCGGATCCATTAAACCAGACCGGAACCATTAAACCAGACCAGATCCATTAAACCAGACCGGAACCGTCAAACCACACCAGAACCATTAAACCAGACCAGATCCATTAAACCAGACCAGATCCATTAAACCAGACCGGAACCATTAAACCAGACCAGAACCAATAAACCAGACTGGAACTGTCAAACCACACCAGAACCATTAAACCAGACCAGATCCATTAAACCAGACCAGATCCATTAAACCAGACCGGAACCATTAAACCTGACCAGATCCATTAAACCAGACCGGAACCATTAAACCAGACCAGATCCATTAAACCAGACCAGAACCGTCAAACCACACCAGAACCATTAAACCAGACCAGATCCATTAAACCAGACCAGATCCATTAAACCAGACCAGAACCAATAAACCAGACCGGAACTGTCAAACCACACCAGAACCATTAAACCAGACCAGATCCATTAAACCAGACCACATCCATTAAACCAGACCAGAACCAATAAACCAGACCGGAACTGTCAAACCACACCAGAACCATTAAACCAGACCAGATCCATTAAACCAGACCGGAACCGTCAAACCACACCAGAACCATTAAACCAGACCAGATCCATTAAACCAGACCAGATCCATTAAACCAGACCGGAACCGTCAAACCACACCAGAACCATTAAACTAGACCAGGACCATTCAACCAGACCAGAACTGTTAAACCAGACTTTCCTTTGTGCTTTGTAGTTTGTCCTTCAGGGCCACCGTAGTTTCCACTTGTTAAACCATGTTCGACCTTTTAAACCGACATCTTCAACATCAGGTTCAGGAAAAATTCAATGACATGTTTTTAGGACAAACCTGTAAAACTATGAACTCATAAACTGAATCAGGACCTTGTTTCCTGTTTAACCCTTAAACACCTACAGCTGGTTTTGTGGTGAATTCCTACTGATTTTTATTTCATTTCATTTTTTCACATTTTTCAGTCTAAATCAGGTATTTTTTCCTATGTTTTTTTTTACAACCATGTAGATGTTCATGAAAGCTCAGACTAAATTCAAAGGTTATTATATCAGAACATAGAAGACTGAAGAAAAAGTGACTTTCTCAGCTAAATATATCATTAACTGATCATAAAAACAAGACACCTTTTGTCCAACTCCATGGGTTTTACTGGTGAATCAATGTTGTATAAGATGACAGTGTTTCCACGGTAACTGCGGAGCCTCTGAACGTCCAAATGTGGTCATATCTGATGACCATGAAAAGATGAAAAACTGTGTTTTACACCAATTATTTCAATATTTTTCTTCAGTTTTCTTCAGTTTAGGGCTTATTTTGTTAATATTACTTATCATTTTGTTTATTTATTGTTAAATTTTTATTCCTTTTATTCATTACTTTGGATGTCTTTGTTCATTTTGTTGCTTTTTTTTATTTTACTCAGTTTGTTGCTTATTTGTTCACATTATCTATTATTTTGTATGCTTTGTTTTTTCATTTTTTTTTTCATTTTATCCACTGTCACTGATCCAACTCCATGGGTTTTACTGGCGAGCCAATGTTGTAGAAGATGACAGTGTTTCCACGGTAACTACGGAGCCCCTGAACATCCAAATGGGTCATATCTGATGATCATGAAAAGATGAATAACTGTATTTTACGCCAATTATGTACATGTCTTGATAGGATTAATGGATCAGCAGGTATTCAACAGTTTAGATCAGCAGATGGGTTTTACTGGTGAATCAATTTGTAATTTTCTTTTATTAATTTTGTTAATTTTACTGATTACTTTAGCTGTTTTTGTTCAGTTTGTTGCCTATTTTATTATTTTTTTGTTCAATTGTGTTCACTTTGTGGCTTATTTTGTTAATGTCACTTATTATTTTGTCCATTTCTTATATATTTTTGTTCATGTTGTTGCTTATTATCTCCGTGTCATTCATGATTTTTTTGGATTTTCTTTCTTTCTTCTTTATTTCATTGATTTTTGTTCATTTCTTGTCTTATTTTTCTTAAACAATGTTTCATTTCGTTGCTTTTTTATTCTCTTTTGTTTAATTTTAGTCTATTATTTGCCTCTTTTTTTCATGTGATAACTTTGTTTTGTAAGTTTTTTTTTTATTGATTTTTGTTCATTTTATCCACTGTCATTGATCCAACTCCATGGGTTTTACTGGTGAGTCAATGTTGTAGAAGATGATGGTGTTTCCACGGTAACTACGGAGCCTCTGAACGTCCAAATATGGTCATATCTGATGACCATGAAAAGATGAAGAACTGTATTTTACACCAATTATTTCAATATATTTCTTCAATTTTCTTCAGTTCAGGGCTTATTTTGTTAATATTACTTATCATTTTGTTGATTTATTGTTCAATTTTTATTCCTTTTGTTCATTACTTTGGATGTCTTTGTTCATTTTGTTGATTTTTTTTTTATTTTACTCAGTTCGTTGCTTATTTGTTCACATTATTTATTATTTTGCATGTTGTGTTTCTTCTTCTTTTTTTTTTTTTTCATTTTATCCACTGTCATTGATCCAACTCCATGGGTTTTACTGGTGAGTCAATGTTGTAGAAGACGACGGTGTTTCCATGGTAACTATGGAGCCTCTGAACATCCAATTATTAATATCTGATGACCTTGAAAAGATGAATAACTGTATTTTACACCAATTATTGACATGTATAGATAGACTTATTGGATCATAGATTATTGAATATTTTAGATCAGTAGGTGTTTGTGGTCGGTTGTTTGGGTCTTTAAGGGTTCATGTGACGTTCTCTCCTCCTGATCATGTCAGTTTTGCTTCAGTGTGTCCACAGGTCGCTGAAGGCCGCTGTAAACCATGAAACCTGCCGTGTGTTCGTGTGTGTCGGTGTGTGTCAGCGTCGTCTTCCTGCTGCGGAACGCTGCTGTCGGACCCCTTAAGGAATAACCATGCATCTCACATAACTTCCTGTTTGGAGTCGAAACCACGAGGACAATGAGCGTCCACGCACCAGTGAGGAGGAGACTCAAACGAGGCAGAGTCCTCTTCTTCATATCAGGTCAGAGACGGACCCGGGTACAGCAAAAATCACATCATTACACAGTAGGACTGACGACACAAGATGTACAACATGAAAATATGAGCGAACTGGTTTATGAAGCATCGAAAATACGTCAAAATAAACTAAACGCAGAGGAGGGACCAGAACGTTAGGATGTGTGGGGGGGCATTCTGCTTGTTTGGGGGTGCAGACCAAGGTTATAATAGTTTTGGATTTTTCATTATAGTTTATTTTTTATTTAGTTTTGACTTTTTTTCTCTAATTCAGTTTTAATTTGTTGTTAGAGCAGGTTTTCTTGTTTTTATTAGTTTCTGTTATTTTCTAAATGCTTAGTTTTAATTTAGTTTTTTTATATCTTTTCTCTTCTTCACCATCGAATTCAAATAAATCCCAGACAGGACTTTACTGTTTTCTCCCAACTTTATTTTCCATGTTTCCAGGTAGAGTGGGGACGAAAAGACGACTCTAAATGACAAGTGACGAGAAGCGACAGACCGTTAAATATCATATGGTGCCAGCAGCTAAAATTACTTGAGTGAAATAAATTGATTTCGTATCAATCCAACATTGACAAAGACGAAAACAAAGGGAATTTTATCCATAATTTTTATACTTTTTAGTTAGTTTTGTAAGTACACAATACAGTTTCAGTTAATTCTCATTTTTTTCGTTAATTAGTTTTTATTTATTTCAGTTAACGAAAATGTTTTTAGTTTTTGTCATTTTGTTAGTTTTTGTTAACGATCATAACCTTGGTGCAGATAAATAATGTAGGAGTGGGGGGGTGAGGTGGGGTCCGTGACTGAACCCTGAAGAGCTCATGTATGTATCTTCATTTAGACAGTGCACTTTAATGAGCACATTTATACATTCCATTTCAGTATAAACATGTAAATATGCCAAAGTTAGCGTCAGTGCTAATTTTCACCCACAGTCCTCAATAAATAAATAAATAACAGTGATCCATGCAAAACAAAGCAATACAGTGGAATAAGTGGAGTACAGAGCAAGACAGTAGTCACTTGTCCATTGATCTTCAAATTGTGTGAATATAATAAAAATTTGCCTAATGCAAAAACAACAATTTTGCCCAAACTCTTGTTTTTCGATGAAAATGTTTGCGCCTGTAGGAGGTGGTTTTTGGAGCGTAGCGAAATTAATACATTGCACAAAACTGCAATGGAAATACCTTTTTGTGCAACTACAGTCACATGAACAAAAAGAAACATGTTGATGGACGTTACAAATCAAGGTTATTATTGTTAACGAAAACTAACGAAATGACAAAAACTAGAATTGAAAAAACATTTTCGTCAACTGAAATAAATAAAAACTAAAATTAAAAGAAAAAACGATAACTAACTGAAAATGTATTGTGTACTTATAAAACAAACTAAAACGTATAAAAATTATGGATAAAATTCCCTTCATTTTTGTCTTTGTCAATGTCGGATTGATACGAAATCGATTTATTTCGCTCAAGCAATTTTAGCTGGTGGCACCATATGACACTTCACAGTCCGTCACGTGTCGTCACTTGTGGTTTCCAGTCGTCTTCTGGTCCCCACTCTACCTGGAAACATGGAGACTAAAGATGGGAGAAACCAGCAGAGTCCTGTCTGGGATTTATTTGAATACGACGGAGAAGAAGAGAAAAGATACGACAAAACTAAAACTAAACTAAAACTAAGCATTTACAAAAAAAAAGAAAACTAATAAAAATTAGCAAACCCGCTCTAAAAATGAATTAAAACTAAAGGAATTAGAGAAAAAAAGTCAAAATTAAATTAAACTAAACTATAGTGAAAAATCCAAAACTATTAGAAACTTGGTTTAAACAAGAGAAAAAGAAGAGTTTTAAAACAAACATGGTGCGATATGTGTGGACACAGGAGGAAACCCAATCAATTTAAATTTAGTACGAGATAAAAAAGTAATGAGCATTCTAGATTCAAAACAACAGATATTTATGGTCATGTTTACGGAATGACTTTTCAGGTCATCTTACGGTAATAAATAAACAAATCATCACGTTTGTGATTTAATGGAAAAACCGACATTACACACTTCAGTTTATTTGACATTTAGTAATTATCGGTAAAGTTTAACAGTACAACAAACAGTAACAAACAGTAAACAAACAAACAGTCGGTAAAATTAAAAATGCAATGATGCTACAAGACTGGTTTATGTAATATATGCTTGTGCAACATCACTAGCACACTGAGATAGTACTTAATATTATTATTATTATTTTTTTTAAATTTATTTCAAATATTTGGAATAAAATCAACAACAAAAGATTTATATAAAAAAGAAAGTAAATCATTCAAAAAGGAGCGGGATGAAGTTTAATTTATAATCTCCCACCCCTTGTGTATGTTCGCACAATAGCTCATATCGTATCGTAAAATAAAACACCTAGGTATGTGAATCAAAAATGTTGTTTCTTCACAATCAAAGTGAAAAGGAAGACAGGCAGAGAAAGCAAAACAAAAAGTGACAGATATCCATCATGTTAGGTATTTAAATCCAAATTATACTGCACCCCCAAAAGTTCCAGTGGCTTCCTCCATTTTGAACATCAACATTTTAATAGAACATTATAGTCTTTATGGCCTTCAGAAACCTGTGTTTTGTGGGGGTGGGGTAGTGCACTATAGGCCCCTCCCCTGTGGAAGCCCCTAAGCTTTTGTCCTCATGGCATTTTCCCCTTACATTTACTTTTATACTTAAAGTAGGTTTGAAACCAGTTCTTTTACACTTTTACTGGAGTAAAAACCTTTATTTGATACTTGAACATGTACAGAAGTCTGTTTAAGCCCCAGTATCTGTACTTCTACCTGAAGAAGGAATATGAATACCACTGACACCTCTGGATATTAGAGAAAACATCACAGCCCAAGAATAAACTCAGAAACACACAATACTATCTAAAATCAGATTATTTATGGTTTTTTTTTAAATGTAAGTTTCTATGAATGATTATTAAATTTGACGTGGAAAATTATCAGTTGAACAAACTGAAGCATCTGCCTGGACACCTTTGTACCAGAAATAATAAATAAAAACTAATTAAAACTAAAACAAAAATAATTCAACTAAAGGGCATCTTTGGGACACAGTGGAAATGTTTCACATCAACTTATTTTCAGATCTGATGACCATGAAAACACGACAAAATGTATTTTACACCAATTATTTACACGTATTGACAGGATTATTGGATCGACAGGTATTAACCAGTTTAGATCAGTAGATGAATGTAGGCACTGGTTTATGTTTGAGTCTTTAGGGGTTAAACTTTGAGGTGGAAACACAAACCACAAGGATTAACCTGAATTCTTTTATCAGGTAAAAAGATTCCTGGAGATAAAAGTTTGTGAAAATGTTGGTGGAAAAGGTGCTCATGCCACTAATAACCCACAATGCAATGCTCTCTTATAAGGTTTGGATATTGACTGTAGGTGTGGGTGTATCAATCTAAATATCCATAGTATTGATACCAGGGTGAGTATTGGATCGGATTGATTCTAGCATGATTAGATCTATACGTCTGTTGTAGTTTCTCTTCTATACGTCCAGTTCATATGAGCGCAGCTTCTGTCCAAGTCTGTCTGTGCAAACCAAGGTTATTATCGTTAACGAAAACGAACGAAATGACGAAAACTAAAATTGAAAAAACATTTTCGTTAACTGAAATAAATAAAAACTCTAATTAAAAGAAAAAAAAAACGATAACTAACTGAAACTGTATTGTGAGCTTACAAAACTAACTAAAACGTATAAAAATTATGGATACAATTCCCTTCGTTTTCGTCTTTGTCAATGTCGGATTGATATGAAATTAATTTATTTCGCTCCAGCAGTTTGAGCTGGTGACACCATACGACACTTCACAGTCTGTCATGTGTGGTCACTGGTGGTTTCCAGTTGTCTTCTGGTCCCCACTCTACCTGGAACATACAGACTAAAGCTGGGACACAGCAGCACAGTCCTGTCTGGGGTTTACTGTAGTGATACATGGGTCAGGTTTTTTTTTTTTTTTTGGCGTACCGTGTGTGTGCGCGTGAGTGACAGAGACAGAGCAGAGCTAAAGTACAGAGTCAAACAGGACTAGCATCCAGGTTAAAACTGGAGAGTTTATCACCATGAAAAGGCCTTCCAAGCCCTGAACTGCACAGTTTAGAAGAGGAGAAAAGAGGAGGATGAAAACTAATCCAGTTACAGAGGTATGGAACCTGTTAGAATGTTAAAAAACGTTTGATGTTACTAGCTACAGCTAGCTGAACTGAACTGAAGCAAAGTTAGCTAATAATGAAACTGGAGATGATTAAGAGATGAGATATCTGCTAAGGTGTGGTTTACTGATGAGGAACTGGGTTATATATGTTTATAAGTGGTTTATATATGTTTCTGTCTGCTTTAACTGCTGGTTAGCTGGTTATATATGTTTCTATCTGCTTTAACTGCTGGTTAGCTGGTTATATATGTTTCTATCTGCTTTAACTGCTGGCTGCTTTGTGCATCTCCTCTCATGCTTTGCACATCTTCGCATTGTTTCACGTAAGTGACGTTGTGTATGGATTGCACCCCCCTCAACCTGCTATAGGGAATTTATACATTGTACGGTACATTGTGTCTCTGCTCAGTCCATGAGCCGCCCTAACCCGACCCCCAAATAAAGTGTCCAGGGTAACCCATATCCGCGCCTCACTAATTTCTTTGAATAGGATGATGAGGAAGATAAAATATATGAAATAACTAAAACTAATACTAAAACTAAACTAAACTAAAACTAAGCATTCAGAAAAAAACGATAACTAATAAAAACTAACAAACCTGCTCTAAAAACTAATTAAAACTAACTGAATAAGAGAAAAAAAAGTCAAAACTAATTAAAACTAAACTATAATTAAAAATCCAAAACTATTATAACCTTGGTGCAAACAGTGGATCTCTCTCTCTCTCTGCTGCTCTCTCAGCCCCCCCCCCCCCCCCAGTCAGAGCACTGACTGAGAGCAGCCTGTGATGGCAGACAGAAACAGAAGTGCTGTGTGGAGTTTATTCACTGCGGCTGACAGACAAACTGTCACATGTGATGTGTGTAATAATTCATCACCATGGTAACACCATCAATTTAAAAGGGGAATTATTTTATTATTTTAAACTGTTAAATTGTTTTCTATCGTAGTTCCTTAATGAAAAAACATGTTTATTCGCCTAAAATCTTTGTCCTGTGTTTTATCATTATCAACTAACTAAAGGCAAAATCACAAAATTATTCAACAATCATGACATTTCAAGTGAAAAGTATGAGTATCGGTGTTGGTGAAACTAGCCCTGTATTTACTTGGTGTTGGATCGATACCCACATTCCCAGTATCGCCCATCCTGAGCTGACTGAGTTGGACGGTTGGGGTTTGTGCAGATCACATGACGGATCACCTGACCTTTACCTTTCCTCAGGTGTGCTGCTGTGTTTCGTCTACACTCTGAGTCTTCAGCAGCGAGCGCTTGGCGTTTCCGGACTAGACGGCCGCGGTGGTGGCGACGACAACGCGGTGGAGGTCGACGTTCGGGAGGTGGGGGCGTCCAATGAGACGGAGCTCAGCACCGAACCTCCTCTGGTGATCATCGTCAACAGGACAGATATCGAACAGTGTATTTATGTGGAACCAAAACCCCCTCCGACCCCGCCCCCTGCCCCGCCCACCACCACCGTGACCCCCACCACCAGCCCGCCCCCCTCACATCCCCCTCAACCCCCTCAAAGGAAGGGTGAGTACCCTGAGGACCTGTTCTCGGTGGAGCAGCGGCGGGAGGGTTGGGTGATCCTGCATGTTATCGGGATGACCTACATGTTCGTCGCCTTGGCGATCGTCTGCGATGAATTCTTCGTCCCGGCTCTGGAGGTCATCACCGACAAGTTGGAGATCTCAGACGACGTTGCCGGGGCAACCTTCATGGCGGCGGGAGGCTCGGCTCCGGAGCTCTTCACCTCCCTGATCGGCGTCTTCATCTCCCATAGCAACGTGGGCATCGGCACCATCGTGGGCTCGGCCGTCTTCAACATCCTCTTCGTCATCGGCATGTGCGCCATCTTTTCGCGGGAGATGCTGCACCTGACGTGGTGGCCGTTGTTCCGTGACGTCACCTTCTACATCCTGGACCTCATGATGCTCATCGTGTTCTTCCTGGACAACATGATCCTGTGGTGGGAGAGCGTCCTGCTGGTGCTGGGCTACATCAGCTACGTCAGCTTCATGAAGTTCAACAGTCAGATCGAACAGGTGGTGAAGACGCAGCTCAACAAGCACATGAACATCGTCAAGGTGTGGAGCAACAACGACGGCGAAAAGGTCAGTCCCAGACGGCGACACAAAAGTTTATTGAAACATCAACTTTATCTGCAGACGAAATGTTGAGGAACTCACAGCAGCGTTCAACACACAGAAGTAAAAAAAAAATCAGTACGACTATGAACAGATGGATGAATTAAAGCAGGGGTGTCCAACATAAGGTCCAGGGGCCAAAACCGGCCGGACAAAGGGTCCAAAAAGGCCCATGGGATGAATTTGTGAAAAGCAAAAATTACACTGAAAATATTAACAATCAAAGGTCAAAATCAATTTCATTCAGGTTCCACATTCAGACCAATGTGATCTGAAGTGGTCAAATATTGCAGGTTCTTATATCATAACTAGTGTGTTGACCCGTGGGGAATCATGGGTTCTAGACCCTCTGATCCAGATCATTCCTTTACTTCCTTTCCTTTCTTGGTAAATTCCACAGTCATTTTCAGTTCAGTAACCTCTCAGCTGGCATGAAATTTGACACCATGGCAACGTGGCCCTTTTGTTTATCTGTTGCTTGGTAACCCACTTCAATAATGATTCTATGATTCTGGGCATAGCAATATGATTGGACACTGGGAGGTCAATGTATTCCAAGATATAATAATAATAATAATAATAATAATAATGGATTAGATTTCTCAGCACCCAAAGCACTTTACATTATTGATCCAGTGTTCGTTCACTCTCACATTCTCACTCTGGTGGTGGTAAACTACATTCTTATCCCCTGGGGCAGGCTGACAGAAGTGTGGCTGACAACTCACACCAAACGGCCCCTCCCCCCACCACCGAACACTCATACATTTTCGTACACCACTGTGAGTGACACTGGAGGGAAGGTGGGTGAAGTGTCTTGCCCAAGGACACAACGGCACAGCGGTGACAGCTCTAGGACAGAGCGGGATTCGAAACGCCAACCCTTCAGTTATTGGATGACCCACTCTACCTCCTGAGCCATGGCCGTCCCACCAAATTACTAATATCTCCTAAAATATTGGTCCTGTCAACTGACCGTTTCCACTAGTCTGTTCCTCGACCAAAAACACATAAACATGACAACCTGCAGCTGTCAGCTCTGTACGGCGGTAGTGTGATGCCCGAGACACACACACAGAGTTTACTTCCCTTTTATAATATAGATAACCTATGAATAATGACAACTACAAATTTTTCTCTTTGTTTTACTCTAAAAAAGTAAAATTACATAAAAATGTTTACATTTACAAACTATCCCATCACAAAAAATGGCCTAAACAAATATGAACAACATGAAATGTCTTATATATGTCATCATATCTGACACGATAACTACGGAGCCTCTGAACGTCCACATGGGTCGTATCTGATGACCATGAAAACATGAAGAACTGTATTTTACACCATTTATTGACAAGCATTGATAGGATTAGTGGATCAGCAGGTGTTAAACAGTTTAGATCAGTAGGTGGTTTTGGTCGATGGAGGATGTTTTGGACCTAAAGGGTTAAAATGTCTTTGTGCTCAAACTGTGGGTTGACAAATGAATCGGTAAACTCGTATTTATAGAAGGTTTTGTTTGCAGTTAGTCCTTAAATCTGAACTGATTTCATGAGGCAGAAGCACAAACGCAGAGGAAACAATGGTCAGTGTGTGCAGACGAGGCTTTCATCTGAAACACTGAAAGCGAGACGTGGTTGGTCTGTGGAGCAGGTGATGATGGAAGAGCGTTTGATGATGCAGAACTGAAAGGACTCCAGGTGTCACAGCCACGAACCCAGCCTCAGTCCGCACACGTCAGTCTGCAGAAATGTCATTAAACAGGACAATCAAACAGGATCAGCTCTGTCCGTGATGCGGACGCTGCAGCCCAGGATGAGCTGAACATGTTTGAGTCGTACAAGTGTCCTCTTCAGTCTGAGAGCACAGACATGAGGACACATTAATGATCCTGCACCCGAGGGGCCTCAAACACATGCTTTATTCATGGGTTTAGGAACGAAAAAACCTTTTCCACAAATGACAACATCCACTATGTGGACAAAAGTATGTGGACGTGTTGAATTCAGGTGTTTCTTTTCTAACAGGGGTCTGGGATACAAAACAATAATGATTAATGTCAGAATATAGTTTTATATTATGGGATCAATATCATTGCATTGGTTAGTTTGGTGGAAATGTTATCTTTGATTCTAAAATGCCTCAGAGATGGCTGGGACTGAATTTCTCTCAACACTGATTTTTTTTTTTTTTTTATCCATGACTGTAATTTTAAATGTTCTACCTCTAAATTTCTAAAATATTTTTTCCTGCTCTGACTGTAAATAATAATTTTCTACCACAACTAATCATCTACTTTCATCATATCTGACTGAGGAAGAAAAATCTACCATTAAACTTTAGGAAATATTGATGTTTTTTTATCTGAAATCGTCATGAACAGGACATCTAACAGCTGTAGACATGATGTGTCCCAATATTTATGTCCATATAGTTTATAAACATCAATATTTCCGTAAAGTTTAATGGGAGATTTTTCTTCCAAAGTGAGATGTAAAGAAAGTAAATGGTGTTTTAGAAATTGAGAGGCAGAAAATTTAAAATTTAAAAAATCATAGTCATTGAAAAAAACAAAAACAAAATCATATATATATATATATATAATATATATATATATATATATATATATATATATATATATGTATGTATGTATAGAATATAACTAGAATATATTATATTTTACATACATGTAATATTCCTTTTTTAGCACTTATTCATAAACCAACAGCTTTTGACTATAGAACAGATGATCCTCCATCAGATGCAGCTGTCTGTATTCATCCACTGATTAAAACTATTTTTGGTTTTTTTTTTTATATTTTTCCTGGTGTGTTTTAACCATGTGAACACGACCGTCTTCTTTCGGTCTTTCACTGTTGAACTGTTCCCTCCACATTAAAAACCTGTTGCTATCCACATATCTAACACCCTGTCCACATGAATATGGACATTTGGCAGAAAAAACACTTTTCTCTGTTCCAGGTGTGTCAAACATAAGGCCTGTGGGCCTTTTTAGTATTTCATCAACTTGAGCCACAAACAAAAATACCAAATACTCAGTTGTCTTTTTTAAATTTTATTTTTAACCCTTTAAATACCATATTTGTAATGTAAACAAACCATATTTTTTGATGCAAAAAACACAAAAAAACATTTTTGTTTCAATATATATAAAAATTGGATTACTTATTTTCTTATTTTTGCATCCTGGCATATGTCAATGATCAATGGGAACATTAGTTAATGAATGCATTATTATTTTTTGTGTTAGGTCAAATGTGACCTGTCATATTTTTTAACCCTTTATATGTCATGAACCATATTTTTTGATGCGAAAAATGCAAAAAAAAAAAAAAAAAAAAAGTTAAATCTACTGCATAAAAATGGGATTACTTAGTCATTAATGGCAACATTGGTTAATATGTATTATTATTTTTCGTACTTGGTTAAATCATTTCAAACCTGTCAGTGCGTTTTTACTGACTTGGTAGAAGGAATTTAACATGGTTTATAATGTGATGATTTTAGTGTTTGGGCCAGAATTTAAAAAATCATGCAAAAATGAACAACTGTCTGACCTAAATCAAATTGTGAAAAATAATATGAGCTTTTATGGTATGAATTTCAAATTGTACACACTAGTGTCAGCTGGGTACTGGCAGGTGAACAGTGGGTCCTCTGGTCCTGTTGGTCAGTGCAGAGGATCTGAAGGCAGGAATAAATGTTTAAGAGCCCGTTCCCGTTTGTGACTGTAACTGAGTTTGAATTCACAGGAGAGTGAAGCTCCTCCACCTCCTCCTGCTCCTGCTCCTGCTCCTCCTCCTCCTCCTCCACCAGCACCAAAACCTGAAGACAAATCTAAACCTGAACCCGAAACACCCCCGACTCCTAAGGTCAACAAATCACCGTCAGAAACACCGGACGACCGAGGCAGACTGAAGGCAAGACCCGCTTAGAAACACTGAACTACTGAGTATTAATTTAAAAATATATATATTTAAGTAAGCAAAACAATATAAGCAAGCATGAAAAATAAAATATATGTATGATGACATAGAAATATAAGAGTCAGGTGAAGGGAGATCGACTGGAAACTGTGTTGAAACTGAAATACATGTAAGGGTTTCAGTGGTTTTACTGAGAAAATCTAGTTTATGTTCATGAACCTGTTTAGTCTGAAATACACTAAAGGTTCCACAATAAAACCTTTGTCAATATATTCATGTTATCAGAGGTGTCAAGTAACTAAGTACAAACACTTTCTTACTTTACTTAAGTATAAATGTTGGTTATCTGTACTTTACTGGAGTAATTATTTTTCAGATGATTTTTACTTCTACTAACATTTTAAAAATAGCCTTTAGATTAATGTGTTTGGGGAGGGGGGGGGTAGTGCGCTATAGGCCCCTCCCCTGTGGAACCTCCTAAGCTTTTGCCCTAATGGCACTTTTTCCCTCTACATTTACTTTTATATTTTAAGTAGTTTTGAAACCAGTACTTTTACTGGAGTAAAAAGCTTGACTTGATACTTGTACTTCTGCAGAAGTCTGTTTAAAACAGTGGTTCCAACCTTTTTTGTCTCCTGACTATTTTAACATCACAAATTTCTGGCGACCCCAGACATTCAAAACGGAGACTTTTTTTTTTACTAAAATATATTAGTTTTTGATCATGTAATAGTTTGCTATACTACGTTGCAAATAAAGGTTAATTTCAGAGGACATTTAGTCTATATAATGTATATTATTCTGGACGGAGGCGGTAAAGCCAGGTGTAGATTACTGCACAAAGGGAGAATTTAATTTTTCTTGGTCAGGATATGTACAGTCAGTCCAGCTTGGATTTACAAGGCTGACAATTAATACTGAACAAACAAGAACTCAAACTATGAATTATGAAAGAGCTGCAGCATCTGAAACGGGCCAGGGTCAGACGACCCCATGTGGCATCCCGACCCCAAGGTTGTAAAACACTGGTATAAACCCTAGTATCTGCACTTCTACCTGAGGAATAAATGTGAATACTTCTGACACCTCTGCATGTTCTACCTGGTTAGAAAGATTAGATTCTCCACAAATGAGATACTCAGTTTATTTTGCATTATTCCTGAGCAACTAAACATAGTTAGTGAAAGAATCACCTGGATAGTGACCAAAGCTAAAGGGACTTCTACCTGTTTGGTCACATGACAGGTCACATGACAGGTCCATTCCATCAATAATTATTTTCATGTCCAAAAAAAAAAGAAGGAAAAACGGCCTTTCAGCTAAATTTAACCTGACATTATTTGAGGTGAATTTCATCCACAAACTAAAAAAAGGAAAAGTTCTGAAAATACAGGTTATTATATTTAACCCTTAAAGACCCAGTGCTATTTTTGTGTCAGTTCCCAAATGAATGTTTCTCTCTATTAAACCTTTAACTGATTTATCAGCATTTATAATAATATTATCTTCTGTATTTTGCATGTTTCACTGTAAAATCATGTATGTTCCTATATTTAATTTAGATGTTCATGAAAACTGAATGTAAATTCAAAGATTATTTTATCAAAACAGAGAAAACTCAGGAAAAAAAATGACTTTTTCAACAAAATATCTCATTATCTGAACATAAACCAAGTGTGTCCATCCACTGTCATTTATTAAACTCCATGGGTTTACTGATGAATCAGCGCTGTAGGCTATATTGCTTAAAATCCCCTTCACACATCGATTACAACCAATTAATTAAATGCTCTAACACAAAAATAAAAAAACATAGCCACCTGTGGAAGGGACAGGACTGAAAAAAACACCATCCAATCATTTTAACCGACCCATCGAAATGATTGAACCGTGATGTGTCTATCAAACTCAACTGTCATTAGTCCCTCCCCCCTCTGCGAGTACAGTCTGGTGCTCTGGAGGCATGGCCTCAGGGGGAAGTTTGAAGAAAGGGGTTTGGACTTCTGAATTGTGTGTTTTCCAAATGTAGCTCGTTCGAACCGTTTTTCCAGGATTTCCTACCCCACCTTTAAGTCGACGTGTTTTATTTCAGTATATTTTTATAACGTCTCCTTTAAACAGAAACAGCTTCTACAAACATTTCAGATTAGATGTGGGTTATTTTTTGGACGTTTTAACTCCATTAACCCTTTGGTATCCTGACCACAGAGGCCCATCCTGATCACTGAAAACACATCATCTGGACAGCGGCGAAGTAATGTCGCATATTTATTTCATGCAGTTTTTTTTAACCCTGTAAAGCCTGAACCATTAAATCTTTGACAGAAAATTCCAGTTCTTTGAAACTGGATCCTTTACTGGTCCTTCTGAACAACCCCCTTTTTTTTTTTCCAAATATCAATTTCCATGTATGAGTTTCAATTTTGTATCATATTTGATCCATTGGGTTTCACTGTTCAAATATTATTATTTCTGAACAAACAAAAACATAATAGAACACAAACATGTTTAACAAATTGTTAATTCCTTTTCTAAATGGTCCCAGTTCTTCCTCCTTCCTCATTAATAACAGTCTTGTAGTGTCACTGGAAAGGCCTCTGGTGAGTGAACTCCTCCCCCTGGTGGGTTATCTGTGTATTGCATGTATCTAATTGTATACATCAGGATTTTCAAGAAAAAAAATATCACACTGATCATGTAGAGGGCTTCAAAACTCATGTATCAAATATGATACGTTTGGCATTATAGGGTTAAAAAAATTTTAAGCTTTTTTTTTTTTTATTTCATCAACTTTTGCCATAAACAAAAATACCAAATAGTCAATAACTGTCATATTTTTAACCCTTTAAATGCCTTGTTTGTAATGTACATAAACCATATTACCACACAAAAAACTTTATTTGTTTTCAATATCCTGCATAAAAATTGGACTAATAGTATTTTTATTTTTGCAGCCTGGCATAGGTCAATGATTAACACCAACAGTGGTGAATATGCATTATTATTTTTTGCGCTAAATTATGTCAACGAGCATTTTGTTACTCACTTGGGCGAAGGCTGTTCAGACTGTAGGTAAGTGTAGCCCAAATCAGATGTTTTTGCCATGTGTGACCTGTATCTGATCTCTTAAAGACCGTCTGAACAGCACTAACCCAACCCAGACCACTTTCATATGTGGTCTGAAATCTGATACGTATCTGATATTTTCCAATGTGACTTCAGTCTGAATGGCCAGGTCGCATTTGTCTGACCTTTACATCATTGAAATGTGACAAACATCACAATTCTGCGTCCCAGGAGTGTTACCTCCGTAAACACAGTGTGTGTCTGTGTGGTCACATGTTACATCAGGACCTCTTTTGTGCATGTGGGTCACTTCAGGGTCACATTCAGTTCAGACTCAAAACTGATAGAAGTCGCATTTAATGTGGAATATGAACGAGCACACACAAAAAAATCAGATTTCAACAAAAAAAATCCAAATAGTGCATTAAGACCTGCTGTGTGTATGTAGGGTTAGTGTAGGAATTTTCCATTGTTTATAATGTGCTGATTTTAGTGGATGGGTCAGAATTTTAAAAAATCCTGAAAAAATTAACAAGTTTTGAATTTTGACATAAAACAAATAGTAAAAAATAATATGACCTTTTATAACAGGAAGTGGAAAGCGTGCATAACATGCTCACCTGGATACCAGAGGGTTAATGATGAGAGACACTGTGAGATGCTTGTAGTTATGGTCTGGATCAGCCTTGAATTAATGATACACGACATAAAAATATGGTCAAGACAGTCCGATCTGGGTCAATACAAGATAAAGATTGGATGGAGTGTTCACATGGTTATGAGGCATTAAAACGTTTACACCCACCGCCACTCTGCAACTACGGTGGCCGACAAGGGCCAAACACATTACAACAGTCCAATGTGTCTCAGTTAGAGAAAACAGAAACGATGCAAATTCACAAACTCAAACACAGTCTAAACCAGGTACAAAAAGACGAACGTGGTGCAAATGAAAAAATGCACCGCAAGAAACAAAAACAAATGCATAATTATCAAATGTTCTGCAAATAGAGAAACGATGCAAACAAAAAACGCTGCAGAACCAGTCAGTCCAACAGAAGTGCTCCAAACCTGTAGGGGGCAGCGTTTATAGACAACAGACTAGTGTCAAATAGAATCTAATAAAAGTCCCATTAGATTAGATTTAACTTTATTGTCATTGCACATGTCACATGTACAAAGCAACGAAATGCAGTTTACATCTAACTACAAGTGCTTTAGCAGTGATTAAAAATCATATATTACAGGTTAAAAAAAAAGCTTATGACAAATATGACACATATTATACAGTGTGTACAGGAAGTGTGGTATGAATGCTATACATCTACTTGAATGTCTGTAGTTTGAAACCCTGTCAGTCAGCTGTTCTCCGTCTGTCTCTCCATCCTGTGTGTCTGTTCTGCTGACAGCGCCCCCTACAGGTTTGGAGCTCTTCTGTTGGACTGACTGGTTCTGCAGCGTTTTTTGTTTGCACATATTTTCTTGGTTTGCATCGTTTCTCTATTTGCAGAACATTTGATGATTATCACGATTATAATAGTTTTGAATTTTCATTATAGTTTATTTTTATTTAGTTTTGACTTTTTTTTCACTAATTCAGTTAGTTTTCATTAGTTTTTAGAGCAGGTTTGCTAGGTTTTTTTTTATTAGCTTTTGTTATTTTCTAAATGCTTAGTTTTAGTTTAATATCTTGTATCTTCTTCTCCGTTGTATTCAAATAAATCCCAGACAGGACTCTGCTGCTTTCTCCCAACTTTAGTCTCCATGTTTCCAGGTAGAGTGGGGACCAGAAGACGACTGGAAACCACAAGTGACGACAAGTGATGGACCGTTAAATATCCTATTGTGCCAGCAGCTAAAATTGCTCGAGGGAAATAAATCGATTTCGTATCAATCCAACGTTGACAAAGATGAAAACGAAGGGAATTTTATCTATAATTTTTTATACATTTTAGTTAGTTTTGTAAACACACAATACAGTTTCAGTTAATTATAATTTTTTTTTCTTTTAATTATAGTTTTTAGTTATTTCAGTTAACAAAAATGTTTTGACAATTGTAGTTTTCATCATTTCGTTAGTTTTCGTTAACGATAATAACCTTGATGATTATGCATGTGTTTCTGTTTCTTGCAGTGCATTTTTTCATTTGCACCACCTTCTTCTTTCTGTACCTGGTTTAGACTGTGTTTGAGTTTGTGAGTTGGCATCGTTTCTGTACTTGCAGCTGTTTTCTCTGTCTGAGACGCATTGGGCTGTTGAAACGTATTTGGTTTTTGTCGACCACCGTAGCAACCAAATGAAAACCACCTCTTATTTATTCTAACATTATGCATTTTTATTCTGATTAGACTGTTGGTCACATTATCAGAGCAATAATAGGATTCATGGAAAAGAGCTAATGAATGATGTTTGTGGAGAGAACATGATTCTACACATACATATATATATATATTTGACACAGTTTGCTGTTTATATATATATATATATATATATATATATATATATATATATATATATATATGTATATGTATATATATATATGTATATATACAACACACACACACACACACACACACACATACTATATATATATATATATATATATATATATATATATATATATATATATATATATATATATATATATATATGTTTTTTTGTTTTTTTTGTTTTTTTGGGACATTTTGTTGAGATTAACGCCATAAAGGAAGCATAGATGCATGTATTTTCTTTTTTTGTGTGTATTATCATTTTTTGCTTCCTTCTATATTACGTTGC
>NC_043959.1:19436422-19456422 GCF_902148855.1 Sphaeramia orbicularis | reverse complement strand
AAAGGGACGGCTCACATGTGTAAAGTAAGTCTGGAGAAGTGGACATGTCATAAAGTCTGGTCTGGAAGAGAACGGCAGAGCTGAGCTGTAAACTGTTCAGAGTGTCCTAAACAGGTCTGAAACAGTCTTCAATTTAACTTGTAGAACCCTGGACTGATAGATAGATAGATAGATAGATAGATAGATAGATAGATAGATAGATAGATAGATAGATAGATAGATAGATAGATAGATAGATAGATAGATAGATAGATTGATAGATAGATAGATAGATAGATAGATAGATAGATAGATAGATAGATAGATAGATAGATAGATAGATAGATAGATAGATAGATGTTTATGTTTATGTTTACGCATTTGGCAGACGCTTTTTTCCAAAGCGACTTACAGGGGAAAACCAATTAAATCACTCAATCAATCAAATTTTATTTATATAGCGCCAGATCACAAAAAGTTATCTCTTGACATTTTATATATAGAGTTGGTCAAAACCAGACTCTACGTCAACATAGATAGTATATCTATTTGATAGAGAGTCAGATAGATAGATAGATAGATAGATAGATAGATAGATAGATAGATAGATAGATAGATAGATAGATAGATAGATAGATAGATAAACAGCATACATACATATATCAGCCAAAAAGGAGTGGGGAAGAAGTAGAACGTGATGAGGATAAGATGGTGAAGGTGTTTTAAAGTGGAACTAGGCTAATTTGTACCTTAATTAAACTGTTTCAAAGCTATAGTGATGGTTCAGTGTCTGTTGGGGGGTAAATGGAAGCCCTCCGCTGTCCCACTAGTATCTCCAGGGCTGAATATTCCACTTGCAGCTTCTCAATGCCGACCCGGTGGCCTACATCTCATCTCGGTGGTCCAAAGTCTCATCTCTTGCGGAGAAACGTCACAGTTCACAGCACGACCACACAAACACACCTCCAGACCAGGGGTTACCTGTCCACCCCCCCCACCCCACCCCAGTCATCCAGATGGATGGGTCACACTGACATGCCGGTTGTGGGTGCAGTGGCCGGTGGTCTGAGGCTCCGTCTGCAGCTGCTAGCACCGAGGCTGCTAACATTAGCCACAGAGCTGCTAACAATAGTCACAGAGTGCTAACATTAGCCACAGAGCTGCTAACAGTAGCCACAGAGCTGCTAACATTAGCCACAGAGCTGCTAACAGTAGCCACAGAGGTGCTAACATTAGCCACAGAGCTGCTAACATTAGCCACAGAGCTGCTAACAGTAGCCACAGAGGTGCTAACAGTAGCCACAGAGGTGCTAACAGTAGCCACAGAGCTGTTAACAGTAGCCTCAGAGCTGCTAACATTAGCCACAGAGTGCTAACATTAGCCACAGAGCTGAAGAGCGGCTCTGGTCCCACGACCTCCTCTTTCTTCTTCTCTTCTTTTTCTTCTCTTCCCTCTTCTTCTTCTCTTCTTCTCCTCCTTCTTCTTCCTCATCTTCTCTTCTTTTCTTCTCTTCTTTTTCTTCTCCATCTTCTCGTCTTCTCCTTTGTCTCTTTTTTCTTCTTTTTCTTCTTCCTCTTCTTCTTCTCCTTCTTTGTCTCCTTCTTTTTCTTATTCTTCTTCTCCCTTCATTCCTGACTGATGGTATTTATTGACAGTAAAACTGATAACCCTCTGTTTCTGTTCATGCTTTTCGTCTTCTGTCTGTTCTTCTAAACACTCGTCCTTTCCTTTCATCTCTGATTTCTGGTCTTTTGGTGGGTCCACAGACGTGGTCGTTGAAGGGCTTCGTCCTCTGTAATCAGAGACTCTCAGCGTTTGTGTTTGTGCGTCACGGTGCAGAGTCATGAGCTGCTTCAGCTCTGAGGGTCTGAAGAGGCTTCCACGAGGACCTGAATCAATCAGGACCAGGATTAACATGCAGATGGGCCCCAGTGTGTTTATGGGACTCAATCAGAGCTGCAGCTTTTCAGACCCACCACTGACAGAAACATGATCAGACAGGAACCACATCAGCTGTTTACAATGAACCCATTAAACAGGTGGCTATGAACATGAAGAATACAAAGAAGTTTAGTCCAAACCACAAAAACAAATATGAATAAATATGAAAAAATATACGCTGTGATCCAAACCAGACCAAAGCATGTCTGGAAGTGACGCTTAACCAAGAACCAGCCAGAATCATTCAAAACTGCTGCTACTACCACTAGTACTGCTACTACTACTACTACTACTACTACTACTACCACTAGTACTGCTACCACTAGTACTACTACCACTACTACTACTACCACTAGTACTGCTACTACTACTACTGCCACTACTACTACTACTAATACTACCACTACTACTGCCACTGCTACTACTACTAATACTACTACCACTACTACTACTACCACTAGTACTGCTACCACTAGTACTACTACCACTACTACTACTACCACTAGTACTGCTACTACTACTACTGCCACTACTACTACTACTAATACTACCACTACTACTGCCACTGCTACTACTACTAATACTACTACCACTACTACTACTAATACTACCACTACTACTACTACTACTACTACCACTACTAATACTACCACTATTACTACTACTACTACTACCACTATTACTACTACCACTATTACTACTACCACTACTACTACTACCACTACTAATACTACCACTACTACTACTACTACTACTACTACTACTACTACTACTACTACTACCACTACTACTATTACTACTACTACTACCACTATTACTACTACTACTACTACCACTACTAATACTACCTCTACTACTACTACTACTACTACTACCACTACTACTACTACCCCTATTACTACTACTACTACTACCACTACTACTACTACCACTATTACTACTACTACTACGACCACTACTAATACTACCACTACTACTACTACTACTACTACTACTGCCACTACTACTACTACTACTACTACTACTACCACTACTACTACTACCACTATTACTACTACTACTACTACCACTACTACTACTACTACTACTACAACTACAACTACTACTACGACCACTATTACTACTACTACTACTACTACTACTACTACTACTAACACTACTACTACTATTACTACTACCACTAATACTATTACTACCACTACTACTGCTTTAGACTAAACTGGACTTACTCTGTTTTTTACTATTGTTTGTTCTTTATTCTGTTCTATTGTGTGTCATTCTGCTGCTGCAGTCTGTCTGTCTGTTCATCCATCTCTGTCCATCCATTCATCTGTCCCTCCGTCTGTCTGTCCGTCCGTCTGTCCGTCCGTCCATCCTATATTTTAGGCACAGAATATTTTTGTCGTGTGTGATTTTAGTTTTGTTTTTTACCTTGTAGATTCTCAGGAGTTGTTTTTGCACTTTTTTAAACATAATTTATATGTATATTTCTGTATTTAATCGGGTAAAAATCTTCATTGATGTTAAAAATCTGTATTTCCAAGTGTAACATCATAAACAAAGACCCAAGAAACAACTTCCACATACTCCAAATAAATTCAATACCATATCTACTTGTATACAATGAAATAAAACATGAACAAAGTACTAAATTGTGAATGATTATGGAAGTAGTCTCAGTATTATTTAACAGGTCTTTTAAAACAGACTTTACTGAACTGACATTTGTTTCCTTTCTTTCCTGCTCGGTCGTGGTTCATGTGGTTTCCTCCTTTTTCCTCAGATGCCGATCATAAGTTTAAGTGTGAACAGGCCGGTGCTGCTGTCAGTCCACCAGGAGGCGCTGCAGCCGAACCCTCCACCTCACAGCCTCCCAAAGCTGAAGACACACCAGAGAAGAAGAAGCCTGACACGCCCACAGACTCTAAGGTATGGGCTGATCCGGTTCCTGAAGCCGTCACCTGGGGGCGGAGACCAGGTCCAGGTCCAGGTGAAAGGGGGCGGGACATTTACACTAAAACTGGAGCAGCAGAAGCCTTTTTTTTTCTGGAAAACAGGGTTGATTTTGCGTTTATTTGTGTGTTTTCATGTAATGTTGTGTTAACCCTCTGTATCCCGCCCATAGAGGTACGTCCTAATCACTGAAAGCACGTAATATGCACAGTTTTTGTAGTAATAGCAACATTTTTTCATAGTTTGTTTGTATTTCATCAACTTGAGCCATAAACAAAAATACCAAATACTCAAAAACTGTCATATTTTTAACCCTTTAAATGCCACGTTTGTAATATAAACAAACCATATTTTTTTGATCCAAAAAATACAAAAAGTACTTGCTTTTTTTTTTTTTATTTCTGCAGTCTGGCATATGATAATGATTAACAATTTACAGGGTGGGGAAGCAAAATTTACAATATTTTGAGGCAGGGATTGAAAGACAGTGTATGACCAATTAGTTTATTGAAAGTCATGAGAATTTATTTGCCACAAGAAAATTGACATAATAGAAAATGTTTTTATTCTATGTGTCCTCCTTCTTTCTCAATAACTACCTTCACACGCTTCCTGAAACTTGCGCAAGTGTTCCTCAAATATTCGGGTGACAACTTCTCCATTCTTCTTTAATAGTATCTTCCAGACTTTCTCGTAATAGTTTTGCTCATAGTCATTCTCTTCTTTCCATTATAAACAGTCTTTATGGACACTCCAACTATTTTTGAAATCTCCTTTGGTGTGACGAGTGCATTCAGCAAATCACACACTCTTTGACGTTTGCCTTTCCTGATTACTCATATGGGCAAAAGTTTCTGAAAAGGTATGGATAATAGTGTAGGTATGATTATGACATCAATATATGTTTGGTTTCAAAACAATTGACGTAGTGCCTGCTGAGAAAAAACAACTAAATCTTCATTGTAAATTTTGCTTCCCCACCCTGTAAAGTCTGAAACATTAAATCAATTGACAGAAAGTTCCAGTTCTTGGAGACTGGAGCCTTTATTGGTCCTTCAGTGACTGTTTAGAGTTCTGTTCATAAAGTCACCAGTGTGGAATAACTGGGGTCCTCCTTAGACGTACGGGCCCGACGCACGATATGTATGCGTAAATAATTCAGTTCAGTGGTGGTGTGTGTGTGTGTGGTGTGTGTGTGTGTGTGTGTGTGTGTTGTGTGTGTGTGCGTTGGGGGGGGGGGGGGGGGGGGGGCATGCAGACAGCTGAGGGTGGTCCACCTATAGTCAGATGAGGGTGAGGAGGTCTGTCCAGGACAGGTGAGGGTAAGGGCGGAGGTCACAGATATCCTCTAATACTTCTTCATTCTACCCATAATCCAGAAATAATCTTCAGGATTATCTCTGGACCTGCTTGCGGTGGTCCTGCCTCTCCCTGCCCTCATCTGATCACCACTCACTTATCCTCAACTGCCTCCATGTGTCTTCCCCTACTCCCCCCTTCCCCCCAGTCTCTATCTCTATCGCTCTCTCTTTTTCTCCTTCTTTACTCTCTCTCTTTACCCCAACTGGTCCAGGCAGACCGGCCATCCTCCAGGAGTCTGGGTCTGCTCCAGGTTTCTGCTGTTAAAGGGAAGTTTTTCCTTCCACTGTCACCAGTCACCAGTGTTTGCTCTGGAGGATTCTGTTGGGTTTCTGTAAATTGGCTCAGAGTCTGGTTTGGACCAATCTATATATAAAGTGTCATGAGATAACTTTTTTTGTGATCTGGCATTATATAAAAAAAATTTGATTGATTGAGTGATTTAATTGGTTTTCCCCTGTAAGTCTCTTTGGAAAAAGCGTCTGCCAAATGCATGAACATAAACATAAACATAATGCTGTCAGATCAGATGACTGGAAACAGTGGGAGCAGAAGCGTTGTTCTGGGTTAATAGTGAACGCACCTGTTTAGCGCACCCTTCAACGCAAATGGTGAGCGAACGATGGGCTTTAGCAACGCAACGAGCGTAGAAAAGGATTTTGCATTCGTTAAGCCTCTGCGTTCGCCGACCCATCGTTCGCTCACATCTGCGTTCAAAGGCGCGCAGACGGCGCGTTCACTGTTTAACCCAGAACGAAGCCCTGGTTCTGTGAGCTGGGATCTGCTGGTGAACATGTCTCTTCTCTTCCAGGTGGCATCAGGAGCTGCAGGGTCAGGTGGTGGTGGCGACGGTGAGGGAGGTGGTGGTGAGGGCATTGGCAAGGGTGTGGTGACGGCGGTGACGGTGGTGGGTGCGGTGGTGAAGGAGGTGAAGGCGGCAAGGATGAAGAAGATGAAGAAAGCAGCGGAGAGGAAGGCAGCGACTCTGATGAGATTGATGATGAAACCAGTGAGGATGAGGAGGAGAAGAAGGAGGAGGAAGGGGAGGGGAAAGGGGGGGAGGAGGAGGAGGAAGAGGAGGAGGAAGAGGAGGAGGAGAACGAGCCTCTGTCTCTGGAATGGCCCGGGACACCAGACGGAAACAGGCCTCGTACCTGTTCATGCTGCCCATCGTGTTCCCACTGTGGCTCACACTGCCGGACGTCAGGAACGTGGTGAGTGGAACCGACAGAAGACAGGAAATGAAACATGAGCGGAGGGTTCCATCACTGAAGCAGACAGAAGAACCGCTGGGTTCTATGTAGTATGGATGTTCCAAACTCTGACCAGCAGGGGGCGGTCTGGAACCAGAACCAGAACACCTTTAGAACTTAATACTGTGTGGTCTGTTTGATCGGGTTGACAGATCTTGTCTTTATTCGTGGTTTTACTAGTTTTCCGCATATCTTCTATTTGAGTCTACACAAACACTGTGTCAGCTGATAGTTGACATTATATCAGTATATTTATCAAACGCACCTGAGTAGAAGAAACACTGACATGAACATCAAACTCCATGTCTTTCCATTTCCAGCTGAGTCCAGTGGTTCTATTTATCACTTCTTTTCTTTGACTGATCAGTTGTTTCTTTCTGGTTCTCCTCCTCAACTAGGCCTTGACCTACAGAGTGACTCACTACTCCCTCTAGTGGTCACATGTTCCACCAGCCTGTCGTTGGACATAAATTCACCTCAAATCAAATCATCTGCATCTTGGCAGAACTTACTGATCTTATTTAAATACTAATGAGATTTTAAGTATTTTTTAATATTTACATGTAGAAATACTGCATATAGACCCTTTTAAAGCAGAAAGGTCCTCAGACTGTTGTTTAATAATATATTTTGTTATTCCCTTGGACTAAATATGACACAAACACAGTTACTCAGCTTTACAAAAATCCATAATCAGTTTATTCAGATGATTGAACTACAAAACCAGTAGTGTTTCCTCTGCAGGTGTTACATGTCAGACGTCCAGCGTCTCTGATATGTGATCTGTGTTCTTCAGGTGTCCAGGAGGTATTTCGTCATCACCTTTATCGGTTCCATCCTGTGGATCGGTGTGTTCTCCTACCTGATGGTGTGGTGGGCTCATCAGGTCGGTCACACATCAGACACATCAGCTTTAATGTCCATTAAACACAGAGGACAGTGGTGTCCACAGTGGGACTCCATTTAATGTAAGAAGTGTTGGTTCTGCTGTCGTCCTCTGAAGGCTGTGGTTTGTTTGTGGTTCTGGCTGAGGAGGAATGTTCTAGATGGTTCAAATCAACACTTATCCTCTGTTTTCAGTGTTGTTCATACAAATCCACTCTTCTTCTACCATCATTCAGTCACATGTTCAGCTGGTGCTGCCTTCATGTGTTATGGGAATTATCCCCTTCATGTCCTGTTTTTCACTGAAGAACTGGGAAAAAAATCTTGATCTGTGAGCTGCAGAGATGGAAATAACCTTTGACCTTTTCAACAGGGCAGAGCATGACGGATTAATCATGAATGATAAACAATGCTTTTATTAATGTTCTGCTGCTGTTAGCTGATGATTCTACACATTTGTAGCATACACAATTTACAAAAAAACATAAAATTATAATGAATTACCTATCCAAAGTTTTACCCAAGTAGCAGGTCACCATAAGTGTCTGGCATTTTTCATTTGAATGAATGAATTTATTTGAACAAACGTGGTCTAAAATTGAGCAACAACCCCCCCTCCCCCCCAAATAAATAAATAAATAAATAGATATAGATATAGATAGATAGATAGATAGGATAGATAGATAGATAGATATACACACACACACACACACATATATATATATATATATATATATACATATATATATATATATCTATATATATATATATATATATATATATATATATGTATATATACTACATAAATATCCATATGAATCAAACATATATACTACATCCATACAAATACATTATATATATATATATATATAATATATATATATATATATATATATATATATATATATATATATATATATGCATGCACACTACATAAATATCTCATGTTTCACCATGACAACAAAAGCACTTGAACACAACACAGTGGTAAATTCAAATTTACTGGTGGAAAGGCTCATCTTCCTGAAAGCCCCTGAATGCATCATCAGATACAGAACAGAGTTTTAAAAATCATGCAAAAATGAACAACTTTTGAATTCTGACCTAAAACAAATGACTTTTTATAACACAAAGTGTAAAGTGTGCGTCCTGAGCTGACGGTGGTGTCCTGTGTCCAGGTGGGTGAGACCATGGGCATCTCAGAGGAGATCATGGGTCTGACCATCCTGGCCGCCGGGACCTCCATCCCAGACCTCATCACCAGTGTCATCGTGGCCCGTAAAGGTCTGGGAGACATGGCGGTGTCCAGTTCAGTGGGCAGTAACATCTTCGACATCACTGTGGGGGTGAGTGACGACCAGTCCGTCCCAGTCCATGGCTTTGGGTTTGGACTGGTTTAGTTAAAAATCAGGTTGAATCAGAATCTGAAAAATGTTTAATGAAGAGGTTCACGCTGACATTTTATACGTTAATATTATTATAGACTAAATTTATTATTCTATTCTATTTTATTCTTTTTTATTTTATTCTATTCTATTTTATTTTTGTTCTATTCTATTCTATTCAATATTTCCTGGTTTCTCCTGACCCTTTCCTGTTCCGTGTGTTCTCCTTTCAGGTTGCCGGTTCCGTGGCTCATGTACACTCTGCTCCATAACGGTGAGCCGGTCACCGTCAGCTCCAACGGCCTGTTCTGTGCCATCGTGCTGCTCTTCCTCATGCTCCTCTTCGTCATCATCTCCATCGCCGTGTGTCGGTGAAGATGAGCCGTAAACTGGGCCTCACCATGTTCGTACTGTTACTTCGTGTTCCTGGTCCTCAGCGTCCTGTTGGAGGACCCGCGTCCTCGTCTGTCCCGTGTCCATCTGACCGTGGTCATGTGATCCAAACTGGACGTAGGAGGTGGAACCGGTCCACACCTGAGCCGTGTCCAAAACCCCGTCAGCAGACCTTCAGACCCACGGGTTAGTTTTAGAACCAGAAGAACTCTACGTAAACGGGTCTGAGAACCTCGGACCCAAAACAAAGACTGAAGAAAAGAAAAAAACGAACATGAAGTAGAGTTTAGAGGCAGATCTACCGGGTTCATTTCTACACTGAGTCCGTTTACGTCCACACTAATAATCTGATCAGTTATCAGATGATATTGATCATGTAAACCAGGGCTCTCAGACTCATTTTCCTTCAGGTTCCACATTCAGCCCAATTTGATCTGCAGTGGGCCGGACCAGTGAAATAATAACAGAATAACTGATAAATAATGACAACTGCAGTTTTTTGTCTTTGTTTTAGGGCACAGGTGTCAACATGCGGCCCGGGGGCCAAATTCAGGCCTCCCAAAGGGTCCAGTCCGGCCCCTGGGATGAATTTGAGAAATGCAAAAATTACACTGAAGACATGAACAATCCTTTTAGTTCAGGTTCTACATTCAGAACAATTCAATCTCATAATAACTTATAAATACTCACAACTCCAGTTTTTTGTCTTCGTAAATTTGAATGTTTTTCATGTATTTACACTAAAACAAAGTATAATTTCGCAAAAACTCTGAATAACCTGAACAAATATGAACAACCTGAAATGTCTTCAGAGAAGTGCGATTTCAATAATATTCCACCTGTTACTAAATGTTTTTGTGTGTTTTGTAGATCCACTGTGATCTGTAAGTTATAATGAACATGTGGAAATGATAAACTAAAGCATAATAGTGTTAAAATTACATCATTTTTTTCAGTTTGTTCATGTTATTCACATTGTTTGAGAGGATAGTTTGTAGATGTAAACATTTTCATAATGTAATTCTACTTTTTCACTGTAAACATAGAGAAAAGTTTGGAGTTGACATCATTTCTATATTATTCTGTTATTATTTTACTGGTTCGGCCCACTGCAGATCAAATTTAGCTGAATGTGGCCCCTGAACTAAAATGAGTTTGACACCCCCTGTTTCAGGGTAAAGAAAAAAAAGACATTAAATTATGAAAATACTTTTATAAACTATCCAACAAAAAGATGTGAATAACCTGAAAAAACTGAAATTTCTCAAGAAAAATAAGTGCAAATTTAACAGTATTCTGCCTCCACTTTTCATTTGTCCATGTGCATTATGGACCGGATCTACAAAGACACTAAACACTGAGGAACAGGCAGAAAAGAGTTCAAATATTGCAGAATTTTCTTTAAACATTTCAGGTTGTTCATATTTGTTCAGGTTATTCATGTTTTATTCTTACAGCATAGTTTGTAAATGTAAATATTTTCCTAATTTAATGTTATTTTTTGCACTAAAGCAACGAAAAAAATTTGAAGTTGTTAATTCAAGATTTTTTGCTAAATTTACTTGTTTATTTTTTTGCTTAATTCAACATTTTTTCCTTAATTCAAACAATTTTTTTTTTTTTGCTTAATTTAATTCAAGACAGTAGAATTTTTGCAATTTGCAAATTCATCCCACGGGCCAGATTGGAACCTTTGGGGGGATGCATTTGGCCTCCAGGACGCATGTTTGAGACCCCTATGCCCCACTGGGGGCAGTGTTGAAATTTGAACAGAATAATTTCCATAAATAGCGGAACTTTTCAAAGAGTGATTGTGTGAATTAGTGAAAAACTACCGACAAATTTACAACAACTACCTTTATCAATATCCAATATTAGTAAAAGTCTTTTAGAATGAGATACGAGGAAATATTATGTTGTTAAACTCACAAAACATAATTTCACATTATACTTGAATACTTTGACCTCTGACATTGACACAAACAAATAAACATATGACGTTTGTTGAATGAAACTTGGTGCAAAACAACAGATTAGAGCTGTAAATCCCATATCATCTGCATAGAAGAGTTTAAAACCACGTACAATGCAAAAAGAGGTCTCGCAAAATAGTCTCTTGTAATTCTTTTTAATGGAATATTTCCTCTATTTGTCAGTTTTAACTTGTTAGAGATTGAGAAATGCATATTTACGTCATAATATACTGTGCACACTGGAAAAAATGCCCCTCTAAAACAAGTTAAAAAGTTAAAACAAGATATTTTTGCTTGAATTAAGCAAAAAAAATGGAACAGATGAAAATTATCTAGGTATGATCTCTTGAAATAGCATTTTCCAGACCTATTGTCTAAAAATCAGTTCTTCTATCTCACTGAAAACTTACTCTTTAGGTGATTCTGTCTTATTTTAAGTGTGATGAGATATTTGGACTAGAAATGAAAAAAAATACACTTGGTAAGATTTAGATTTTTTCCAGTGCATTCTTTAAAATTGTGCTAAACAACAAACCTATTATTAGTGCAGTTTATCTGTTCAAAACATTCATACATTCACGTAATGACGCAGAAGAGAAGAGACATTCATCAGCATAGAATTAGAGCATATGAAATTAATATTTTTTGCCTTTAGTTAATGAAATAAATAAATATTCAAGTCGTGTCATGTATATCATGTCCTAAAATATTGGATCATGGTAAAAAAAAAAAAAATAAAGAAAAAATCTGAGTAATTTGCTGTATTTGAGAAATAGGAGGAAATAAATGACATCTGGTGTGTAGTCCAAGCACTTGAACGTATGAGCAGAATATAGAAATCCTAGAATTATTGGAGTTATTGAAAATCAAAATGACACTTTAAGATCTGAGTTGTTGTTTTTTTGTTTGTTTTTATAATTTTCTGCTTTGTACACAGATGTAAACAAAGACCACACGTGAAAATGTACATGTAACTTCAGTCTTTTCTAGAATTTCTCCATTTTCAGATTCAATAGTTTTTTCAAGAGCTGGATTTTTCAACATTTGTGAACGTTTAGAAACTCAGTCTGAGCTGATACACGACTATGGGTTTAATGTTGCCGTGCAGGACGATACCTCCGCGGTGGACTGTTCCTTTAACCGGAGTAGTATTAGAGCTGATGTGGGTCCAGTCGTGGGTTCTAACACTGGTTCTGTTCCACCTTCACTGTGCAGCCCTTGGTTCTACTGATGCAACCTGTGTTTTCTGTGTTGACTGTGTTCTGAACTGTGTCCAAATCAGTGTTCTGCTGTTGAAAGTGACTTCTGTGGAAATGTGGACTAACTATGGGCGGAAGGATATGGCGTCTGTGTCGTGTACATGTTCTTGTCCAGATCTGTTGTTGGACTGAACGAGGATGCAAAAAAAGAAAACTGTTAAGATTTCCAATTTAAAATCCTGCGGCAATAAATTATTTTTCTAACAGTGAAACAGTGGTTTGTGCATCATTACAGGACATTTCATCAGATGATATGTATATATATGTGTGGTGTGTGTTGTGTGTGTATAACATACAATATATATATATATATATCTATATATATAATATATTATGTATTATATATGACCAGTTTATATCCATTTTACATCATATTTACTATATTAAAATAGATGAAAGAGGGAAAAAAATGGTCATAGTATAGCATGATGAAAAACCTACCATTTCTGACCATTTCTTTTTTCATTTTTCATCATCCCAATACTATGACTTTTTTTTTTTTTGCATCATACTATAACTATGATAATTTTTTTTCATTTTTCATCATACTATACTATGAACATCATTTTTCCTTTCTTTCATCATACTATTACTATGACTTTTTTTTTTCATTTTTCATGATACTATACTATGACCATTTTTAAAAAAAATTTACTCATACTAGGATGACACTATGACGAACTATGACCATTTTTTCCTTTTTTTCATCATCCTTTCATTTTCATCACTACTATACTGACCTTTTTTTTTCTTTTTTCATCACTACTATATTATGACATTTTTTTTTCTTTTTTCATCATACTATATTATGACCATATTTTTTTTCTTTTTGTTCATCATTACTATATTATGACCATATTTTTTTTTCTTTTTTCATCATCCTATATTAGACCATATTTTTTTCTTTTTTCATCATACTATATTATGACCATTTTTTATTTTTCTTTTTCATCATACTATATTATGACCATATTTTTTTTCTTTTTCATCATACTATACTATGATGCTATACTACATGGTCTGGACTCACATGAATAAACAGAACCAACCAGTGTGGTGTTTAGTGTCAGTGGTTTATTTACAGTTGAACCGTCCTGAAGACCTGGTCGCTGTACACAACCTTCACATCTGAAAGGACCAAACTGTTAGAAAATGTGATATCCACAAATGTACATGGCCCCGATTCTTAAAGCATCTGTTTATACATCTCTGAACACTCTGAAAATCCACAGATGAGTGACAGAAGCAGAAATCTGAGTGATTTGAAATCCAGTTAAATCTTTTTAACGTGGTCGACATTCATGGGACCTCAGAGTTTAGATTCCAGGTCCTCCTTCAACCATTGAACAGTCGCAATAACACTGATATTTAAAAAAACAAAACGATATAAACAAAACAGAGGACACAATACAGGCTCATTATGTCTGAAATGTCCCACAACATGAGCAGACGTGGCTCATCCACACAAACATTAAAGCTACACATTTACAAAACCCGTTCTAAAGTCTGCGGTTCTTCTGTCCGTCACAAGCCTCAAAGTGCATCTTCGGTCAAACTGTCCAACGTCCAACAGGTGGAGTTTACACTGCAGACGTCGTGTTCATCGGTCAGTTTCAACACTGACGTTCCAAATATCTCTCCTCCCCAATGCGATCGATGATGTTTGACACAATCTGAATCGTCCTTTGGTAAAAATTCTGAGATAAAACTAACAAAACTAAAGACTTTCTTGCATCTACAGAAACATGGCGGCGGTTGTCAGGTTTTGGGTTCTTAAAGACACCGATAGAACGAGGAGATGCTGAGATGATAAAATGTGCAACATGAGAATAAACACACAATGGAAAAATCTAAATGTACCAAGTGTATTTTTCTCATTTCTAGTCCAAATATCCCGTCCCACTTAAAATAAGACAGAATCACCTAAAGAGGAACTTTTCAGTGAGATATAAGAAGTGATTTTTAGACAATAGATCTGGAAAATCTGATTTCAAGAAATCTTACAAAGATAATTTTCACTTGTTCCATTGGCAGATTTGTTTTTTGCTTGAATTAAGCAAAAAAAAAAAAAAAAAATTAAGCAAAAAACCAAAAATCTATTGAATTAAGAAAAAAAAAAAGCTGAATTAAGCAAAAAAATATCTTGAATTAAGCAAAAAAAATCTTGAATTTAGTAAAATAAAATGAATTAAGCAAAAAATATCTTGAATTAAGAAAAAAAAAACAAAAACAAAAAAAACCTTGAACTAAGCACAAAAAAAATCTGCCAATGGAATAAGCAAAAATGATCTTGGTAAGACTTCTTGAAATCAGATTTTCCAGATCTACTGTCTAAAATCAGTTCTTCTATCTCACTGAAAACTTACTCTTTAGGTGATTATGTCTTATTTTAAGTGTGATGACATATTTGGACTAGAAATGAGGAAAATACACTTGGTAAGATTTCGATTTTTTCCAGTGCAAGATACGAGTCTGGAAAGAAAAACTGGAAAAAATGAGAACTTGAAACTTGAGAAACTTGGATCAAATTTCATAAAATCTCGGATACATTTCTATCGTTATTTAACCACAAGTATCAGTGGATGGACCAAAACCAGTCAGATATTGTAGAAGAAGGACCATTCTGACTCCACCTACTGTTTCAATACTCCTGATGTCAAACTGTTCCCAGGTTTAATGACTGGACTTTTATGCTGAAACACTGACATTTTTACTGTGTGATAACAAAGTCTACTCTCAAAGTCAAAGTTTACGCTCATATTTACTTAAAAATCTGCATCAATACATGGAGTTTTTTACGTAACAGTCCCTGGAAAAGCGCTCAAACATTAACCCATAAAGACACCCAAACATCTGCTGATCTAAACTGTTTAAAAACCTTTTAATCCATTAATCCTATCAATACAAGTAAATAATTGGTGTAAAATACAGTTTATCTTTTCATGGTCTTCAGATATGACCCATTGGATGTTCATAGGCGCCATAGTTACCATGGAAATCCACTGTCATCTTCTACAACATTGATTCCCCAGTAAAACCCATGGAGTTGGATCAATAACAGTGGATGGACACACTGGGTTTATGTTCAGTTAATGAGAGATTTTTACAATGAAAGTCACTTTTTCTTCAGTTTTCTCTGCTTTGATAAAATAACCTTTGAATTTACTCTGAGTTTCATGAACATCTAAATTAAATATAGGAAATTAAATATGAAAAAATGTTAAATATAGAGTTTAATACTATAATAAACGGTGATAAATCAAGTTTCATAGAGAAAAAAACTTATTTGGGTGTACCCAAATGTCGAACTGGGTCTTTATGGGTGAATGCAGCGTAAACCGTTCTTCTGAATCTAAAAGTCTGAGTTTTTCTACGCCCACAATGTTAAAGCACAACGATAAACACTGTGGAAATGATTCGACTGTAACTGAAACGACAACAACCAAAGGAAAGGAACGCACAGAGAACAGACCCGACAATAAATAAAGCTGTGGTTTGTATAAATAGTTCATATATTGCTAAAACTCCTTCTTCATGTGGTGTTTGTTGGGTAAAAGTCTGGGCTGTGGGGTTTTCACAGCCTCGGGAGCGTCCGCTAGTCTGTTAATGGGTCAGCCACGTGGCCCCCGCCTCCTCGCCGGTGCCACGTCCAGTTTCCTGAGCTCGTCTTAAAGTGAGACTTTGGTGCGGAGGGGCGGGGCCTTACAGGTAAGGCTCTCCCGAACGTCCCTGCGAACACTCCATGACCCCCGTATGGGAGGACGGTCACAGTTGTGGGTCAGTTTGACCAGGTGGGCGTCAGACGGTCGTACGCCAGCTTGTACTCCCGATCGAAGGCATCTGATGGAGACGAGGGAAGACGGTGAGTCGGAACAAAAACAGAACATTAAAACACTACCGTAGTGGACGGGACCGGACGGACACTGGATAAGTAGAAAACCACCAACTCACCGATGTCGAATGTTGTCTTTCCCAGAGCCACCAGCGCCAGGAACAGGATGTCTCTGTACAAACTCCTGGAAACAAACAGAAAACACAAACATAAAAACACAGAAAACACAGACAGTGAAAACACAGACATGAAAAACACAGAAAACACAAACATAAAACACAGAAAACACAGACACAGAAAACACGACATATGAAACACACACATGTGAAACAGAGGAAAATGAGAAACAACAACAAAGAAACGAAATACAAAGAATGGTTCCAACCACAGTTACATCACAAAATATATCCACTGGACTAGGGTTAGACATAGGTTAGGGCTAGGGCTAGGCTAAAGCTAGGTTAGGGTTTAGGGCTAGGGCTAAAGCTAGGGTGGGCTGTTGACCTCCTGACCTTTGCCTCTTGACCCCCAGCTTGTGCGCCTGCAGCTGCAGTAGCTGAGCCATGGGTCAGGTTCAGGTCGTTCCTCTGGATGCTCCTCACCACGCCCTGCAGAAGCTCTCGCTGAACGGCTTCTCCTCCTCCGGCACCGGACGCGACGTCGGGTAGCCCACATCTACGACAAAACAGAGGACACGGCGTCCACGTTAGTCCACACAGAGGACGGAGACATGGACCTGAGCGGACGGACCAGTCCAGTCACAAACAGGGTTAAGACGAGAATCAGAAAGAAGATGAAGTAAAGTGTCACACATGTCCATCAGGTTACAGATACGAAAGGACCTGGAGCACCGACGAGTTCAGAGCTTTTATCAGACTGTTCACTGGACAGAACCAGCCAGAATCAGTTCTAAAACACACACTGAACAATCTACAGAAAAGACATAAAACTGAAGGAGCTGGTCTGGTAAATACAATTAAAGACATGTAAATGAATGAACAAAGGATAAATGTGGATGTAGATGTTTTTCAAACTGAGTCAGATTCTGCTTTGAGATGATTTTAAAGAACATTGTTATACTTTTAGTACCTTTTAATTCATTGTTGGTGTTTTATGTTTTTAGTTTAGGGTTTATGTATGGTTTTCGAACTGACTTTTACTGTGTTTATGGACATTTTTAGTGAATGTATGGATGAAATCTGTGTTTAGTTTCATTTTGAAGAAAACAACATGATGATACCATAATACAGATGTGAGGAAACAATCAGCTTTACCTTTTATTCAGTGACTGATCCAGTCTGTGCACACTGGTGGTTTTGGTCCTAAGTTTGTTCGGTGTTAGACTGCCCCCTACTGGTCACAGTTTGGAATATCCATACTACATAGAACAGGGGTGGGAAACCTGTGGCTCTGGGACCACATTTAGCTCTTGGGCTTTTTTCAAGGCTCCATGTAGCTCTGTCAGAAAACATATGGAAATGAATAACACTTTTGTTTTGTTTGTTTGTTTTAACACATTTTGTGTTATTGTTCTGATGTTCTACTGTTGTAAAATGTAGACTAAACTCTAAAATACAGTAAAAAGAAAATAGGACCCAGCTTCTGTAGTCCAACGGATATTTAAAGACATTAACTGACATTTGTTTGATCCCTCAAGGTCAAAGGTCATGGCGCCAAATGAAAGCCCATATGTGACTTCCTGTCTATTGCCAATAGTCATTATGACTAAGGCTAATGACGTTCATTTGTGTCTTCTGTTAATGTAATTACGTATACTTTCCTTTTTTCTTTTGTTCAGATGGTATAGTTTGAAGTCACAGTCGAAACTGTCAAACAGGTAACATCTAAAAACTATACCTTGTCTGAACAAAAGAAACAAGAAAATATAATAACAATCGTAATTATATCAATGTCTTCTACTGTTTCAAGTTATAGCACTTTAAAATGTGTCCCATTTTAAACCAATAGGGATTTGAAAATTTAAAAATCTGTATTTCTCAATTCTTTGAACAAACTTGGTAGACCTCGTAAATTCATCCTGCAGGTAGGTCGTGGACCTTTAGTGGGCACGTTTTCATTACAAGCTTCACACCCTGTCATAACACAAGTTTAATTTTGATGAAAAATGCACAAAACATCTGCAAATTTATAAAACTTGCATCAGGTTCCCTACATGAAATCAGTGTTTGGATACTTTAATGTTCTTCACAGACCTGTTTGACTGTAAAAGAAATAAAACCCTCCTTTTCATGATGTCATCTGTAAAGGCTCTGGATGTGTCAGTGCTCCACAGTCTGCCCTGTTTGGAGGGTGAAGTCCGATCCTCCATACAGAAAGAGCAGGCAGGGACTAAGGATAGAAAAGCACTGGACTGATCCTTTAAAACAAAAGGAGGGAAACGGTGGACGTGAGCAGATGCAACACACAGAAGGACTGTGTTCAGGACAAAAACATCCACTGAGTTTCACAGAACAACGGACACAACACCACGTCCGTCAAATTCAGCATCAAATTTGACCGGTTCACACAGAAACCGTTGACTGTGAAGTCGACAACGCTGTGAACTGACGACGAACAGGCAGAAGAGCCGCACACAGAGGTTTACGACACGACACAGACACACAGCGAGCAGAGGAGGACACTCACGCTCTAACAACAGAGTACAGTTTAGCCCTGAAACAGAGAATATACAGCCTGTTAGCCTGTGCAGAACACCAGCAACACACACAACACACACAGCAGCATCCCATAACTACCATCATCATCACCACCACTATCACCATCAACATCATCATTATCATCACCGTCATAACCACCATAACTATCATCCTCATCATCATCATCATCATCCATCATCATCATCAATACTCCAGCATTCTCAGCAGAATGATTTTACTAACACATCATTTCCTGTCATTAATAAACAGCGCCTCCCACATGTTTACATAATAATAATATAATAATAATAATAAGAATAATAATAGTAGATTCGATTATATAGTGCTTTTCTATAAACACATACTCAAAGCGCGTACAGTGGACCCATTATTCACATACAGGGTGGGGAAGCAAAATTTACAATGAACATTTAGTTGTTTTTTCTCAGCAGGCACTACGTCAATTGTTTTGAAACCAAACATATATTGATGTCATAATCATACCTAACACTATTATCCATACCTTTTCAGAAACTTTTGCCATATGAGTAATCAGGAAAGCAACGTCAAAGAGAGTGGTGATTGCTGAATGCACTCGTCACACCAAAGGAGATTTCAAAAATAGTTGAGTGTCCATAAAGACTGTTTATAATGGAAAGAAGAGAATGACTATGAGCAAAACTATACGAGAAAGTCTGGAAGATACTGTTAAAGAAGAATGGGAGAAGTTGTCACCCGAATATTTGAGGAACACTTGCGCAAGTTTCAGGAAGCGTGTGAAGGTAGTTATTGAGAAAGGAGGAGGACACATAGAATAAAAACATTTTCTATTATGTCAATTTTCTTGTGGCAAATAAATTCTCATGACTTTCATAAACTAATTGGCCATACACTGTCTTTCAATCCCTGCCTCAAAATATTGACATTTTGCTTCCCACCCTGTATATATTGTCATAACTGTGGTCCAGTTCAGATCCTCTCTCTGCTCAGTGTCACTACATCCAAAACATAACACACGACACAAGTCGAGTTCATCACTATCTGTTGTTAAAACATTATAAATCCAACTTCTAATTGTGGAAAATGAATCAGCAGTGTTAGGAGAGTGAAGTTAACAGAAAGTTACACAA
>NC_043959.1:19406955-19436409 GCF_902148855.1 Sphaeramia orbicularis | reverse complement strand
ATATCTCATCACACTTAAAATAAGACAGAATCACCTGAAGAGGAACTTTTCAGTGAGATAGAAGAACTGATTTTTAGATAATAGATCTGGAAAATCTGATTTGAAGAAATCTTCCCAGGATAATTTTACTTGTTCCATTGGCAGATTTTTTGCTTAATTCAGAATTTTTTTTTTTTTTTTTGCTTAATTCAAGCAAAAAAATCTGTCAATTGAACAAGTGAAAATTATCGTGGGGAGATTTCTTGACAATTTGGAGTTGTCATTATTTGTAAGCATGATGTAATATTTTTTCACATTAAACCAAAAGAAAATGTTTTGCACTGAAGGGTTGGACTGGACCATGTGACGGCCCAGTTTTTACCCAATTTTTTAAGGTTATTCATATGTTTTTTTTTTAAATTTGGGTAGTTTGTAAATGACACTATATTTGTAATTTAATGTTTTGTTTTTTGCACTAAAACAGAGAAAATTTTAGACTTGTCATTACACTGGTCTACAATTTTTTTATTTTTTATTTTAGAAATTATCTGCTTCAGAGATTAAATGTGCTAAATGTTATGTATTTTAATTAGATTGGAAAACAAATGACAAAAGTGCTGGTTTGCTGATGTTTTAAAGGTGTATGATAAAGTGTTCTTCCACATACATGTTAGTTTATGTCCATTTTTTATATTAGATTTATAAATGTTCCACTGATAGAACCTGTAAAGTGAATGTATTGTCATGTGCAGACACTGTTTTGAAGTAGATCTGTAGCTCTGACACTAATATTCCTTTGGAGTTAAAACCCATTCTATCGTTAATTCTCAAATTTCACTTTTGACCCAAAACTGTATCTGGGAAACTACTACCAACCAGCATTTGGACTGGATTTTTTTTTTTATTAGGACTCACATGTGGTCAAATTTCACTACTTTTATTCTGGAAGTGTTTTACTTATAGACCAGTGTAATTATCCTGTTATTATTTTACTGGTTCTGACCCACTTCAGATCAAACTGGGCTGAATGTGGAACCTAAACTTGGATATGGTTTTTTTTTTTTTATTTATTTTTTATTTTATTATTATAATTTTATTTTTTTATTGGAAGTAATTTCGCAGGTATGACAGTGCAATGTGACAAAAAGGACTTCCATTCTTTCATTTTTTTTTTTGTCTCTCCACCAATCCCACCTTTCCCAAAAGAAGACAATCCTTAAAGCAGTGGTTCCAACCTTTTTTCTCTCATGACCCCATTTTAACATCACAAATTTCTGGCGACCCCAGACATTCAAAACTGAGCTTTTTTTTTTTTTTTTTTTTTTTTTTTTTTTTTGCTAAAATTAATTTGTTTTTGATCATATAATAGTTTTCTATACTATGTTGTAAATAAACTTTAATTTTTAGACCACATTTAGTCTATAATGTATATTATTGTGTACAGAGGCAGAAAAACCAGGTGTAGATTACTGCACAAAGTGAGAATTTGATTTTCCTTGGTCAGGATATGTACAGTCAGTCCAGCTTGGATTACAAGCCTGACAATTAATACTGAACAAACAAGAACTCAAACTATGAATTATGAAAGAGCTGCAGCATCTGAAACTGACACAATGAACATTTGACAGATAACAGAACCACAGTGCTTCAGTTTCAGACTCACAGTTTGTCATGTCTTATGGATTATGACTGTCTCTGTCAACTATATTTTATTAGTTAGTTGTTTTTTTTTTCAATCAATTACTATAAATTTCAGGTGATCCCAAGGTTGAAAAACACTGCCTTAATGTAAATCCAATATTGACAAGTAATCAGTACAGATAGATACCACAATTATGAACAAAAACAAAAAACAAACAAAACCCAATAAATACATAAATAAGTGGCTAGAATAAAACAAAACAAAACAAACGGGCAAAAAAAAAAAAGGCGGGGGGGCACTTAGTCATTACAATCAGGCAGAGATGTCAAGGTTTCCATTTAACCCTCATGCACAGTGGTCACTCCAGTGGACAGTTCTCTCTCAGCTGTTCTCTTGTATTCATGGGTTTTGTTGGTTTAGTTCCATATCAGCCACACACAGTGGACACTTATGCACCATCCCATAATACACTGGCATTCAGACCACTACTGTCACTTTGCTGTTCTTGATAAAACTGATCTGCACTAACGTGTTTGAGTGTAAACCACTTGTTTTTATTAGACACAAAGGGTTTTTTGCATGTTATCTCCACGAAATGAGTAATAACTAGCATAAGAATATGTTAAAATGTGAGCAAACATCAGATTAGCAACATTAATTTTTTTTATTTTTTCATTGTTTTCATATCACTTTCTTACAGAAGAGGATTAGGGCCACTGGAAAATAAAAAAGGTGTAATATATATTTTTTATTATCATTCTGAGAAAAAAGTCAGAATTCTGACTTAAAACTCTGAATTCTGACTTTTTTTTTCTCCAGAATTCTAACTTTTTCCTCCGAATTCTGACTTTTTTTTCTCATAATAATAATAAGAAATACATATTGGACCTTAGTTTATTGTATGTTTTTTTCCAGTGGCCCTAATTCTCTTCTGTATTTTCTGATATTGGGTTTTAAACACACATTTCTTTACTTCAAAAATTAAATGCATGGACATTTTTGTAACTCCATGGAAAAAAAAATCAAACACATTGTTTTTTTCATGCCTAAGGGGGAATGAAAACTCAAGAAAAAAACATCTTGCCTAAGGTTCTCATAAGTCATGCATGAAAGGGTTAATGCAGGTGTCCAGGTTGAACTGACAGAAGTTTGACACATCTGTTGGAGTGTGTTCTCTAACTGACCCAGTGTGTAAAAGGTGTGTCTTTTGGAGGCTGAAGCCACACCTGGTCTCATCCTCCACCCTCTGACTCCTCCTATGATGCTCGGATGCAGATGCAGATGCTGATCCGGTCCCAGTTTCCCTCAAACCGCTGAACCTTGGCTTATTGATACAGCGGCATGTGTGCAGGGAAGGGCAGAGGTGTGGCTCCTAATCCTCTTAGCGGCATTATGCTGAGCCCTGTCCAAGCCCTGACATGCGGTGCGCCTTGTAGCTCCCGAACCCGGAGTCAGCATCTCTGCGTCCGTTACGCACAGCTGGAGGGGACGCTCCGGTCCGCGGCGGAGGCGCAGGCGGCGGCGGCAACAGGTAAGAGCACCCCCAGTCCACCCGAACCCTCATCAGTCCATCTATCAGGTCCCAATATGTTCATGGAATATAATCCGGTCGTCCTTGTGTGATAATCCGCGCCGTTCCGTTCCGTTCCGTTCTGTACCGTTCCGTTCCAGCCTCTGTCGGAGCGCGGGTCCGTTTGTGTCGCATTCATCAGATAGAACCGATGCGTGCTTTGGCCCACATCCGGTTCTGGTCTAGGTTCTTGTTTTTAATGGACCTGGTCCGGTTGGTTTGGTGATGAGCAGAAGGCTGCGTGATTATGTAGCCATGGCAACAGGTGTCTGTCTGCATCCCCATCACCACCGACCCCCCCTTTAACTCCACACACTCAGTATCCACAGACAGTGGGACAAATGACAAAAACCCAGAGCTGGTGTAGGTGCTGGATCAGAACCACAGTGGCCCACTGGTACCAGTATGTTCCACCTCCATCACTGGGATGGGCTTTAAAACCAACAGCGTTTGTTACTGCGGCTTTAGTCTGTGCAGTGAAAACTACAGAAATAGGAGTTCTGTTATTTATGGCTGTTTCATGTATGAGTCAGTCTGCCGATAATCTACCGTCCTTCACAGAATTCTGTTGAAATGAGCCCAGAGCTCAGCTGTGTGCACAGGTACACCAGGACTGTCCAAACCAGTGCCTTTCAGGTTCCACATTCAGCCCAGTTTGATCTGCAGTGTAAGACCGGGCTTTGTATTTACTAAAATGCTTTAATTACAATGTACTTACATGGTTTAAGTGTCATGACATTACTATAAATGTTTAGTATATTCTACTAATTTGTTTGTACTGAGTTGAATGGATTTAAATCACTCAGTTTTAGTCATGACCACACCTTTTTATCTCCACATTGCATTGTGGGTATTGGGCATGTTGTTACCTCCGCCAAGGAGGTATGTTTTTGCCAGGGTTTGTTTGTTTGTCTGTCTGTTTGTTTGTTTGTTTGTTGTTTGTTGTCTGTCTGTCTGTCTGTCTGTTAGTGTGCAACATAACTCAAAAAGTTATGGACAGATTTGGATGAAATTTTCAGGGTTTGTTGGAAATGGGATAAGGAAGAAATGATTAAATTTTGGTGGTGATCGGGGGTGGGGGGGCCCACGGGGGGGGCCACTGATCGGCCTTGGGGGAGGTCTGCGCTCTCCGAGTGCTTCTAGTTGAACATGTGTTCATTTTCTGTGCAGGGGTTCAGCGGGGTTGTGCTGTTAGTGTTAATTTGGACTTAATGTATGTATGGCAAAGTTATTGGCCTTTTTGTGTTTATTTTTGTATTTTTGTAAAGCTGCACCATGAGTCAGAGCCATAGGAAGAACTATGGCTTTCCTTTTCATCTTGCAACTGTTTTATGGTGGAGAAGTATATTCTTTACTGAATTGAAAGAATATTCTGTGATTGCAAATTATATACTGTAGATACCACCCAACTTTCAAACCACATCATCTATCAAAACTGAATTTATTCAAAGACATATGTATTGCAAAAGATAATTTAAATCATCTGGGAATTGAATAAAATGATCTGATGTTATGTCATTGATATGGCAATGGATTTTAAGCTAAATTAACTTGGCTTTAGTGTGTTGTATTTAAAATAGCAGTTCTATTCAATAGTGATGGGACTTTTGGCTCTTTGAGAGAGAACTGTTCAATCAGGAGTCGTTCACTGAAAAGAGCCGTTCAAAAGACTGGTTCTTTTGTTTTTTGCGTTAGTTTGAAACACCAGTTTTAATGACTAAATAGGCTACATGTGATGATTGATTACATTTTAAAGGTGTTTAATAATATTATCTTAAAAAAAGAATAGTAAGTTCAAATGTGTGGGCTAAATACATGACATGAGAGGTGACATTAGACAAATGCTGGAATTTGACAAAAAAAAAACATAAAAAAAACCCATCACGGTACATTATGTGGACTAGTCTGTAGTCTAAAAATGAAGAAGAAAATAAAACAGTTTCTAATGAAATAATATTTTAGTCTCCTCAAACAAGAACAATAAATGTGTGTAAACATACAGACAAAACTGCATAAAACACAAAAGTTATTAAACACTGCAATTTCAGTACTTAAATACCTAAAAAACTGTATTGGCAAATAAAATACTTCAAGTAACACTGCAACATATCTGATATCTAATGTAAATATCAAAATGATACCACATCAGGAGTTCTCACTTCTACTCTGTATAGAAAGCCAATGCCTCCCCAGTGATGCTAAACTGACAGACAATCAGAAACTCCCTCTTTTAAAAAAAAAAAATAAATAAATAAAAATGAACGGCTCTTTTCAAAGACTCGGTTCCCATCATTCATTTCAAAGAGCCGTTCAAAAGATTCGATTCGTTGTGAACGTCACATCACTATCATCTGACATCGTCTTGTACAATGGAAATCTTAATTCTTTGCCAATTAAAAGCACTTCCTGTATTGGCAAATTAAATATGGCTGACTTCCTGCCCAACTTTTGTCCACGCTACAATCTATTAATTGAATAATTATACAAAGCCATTAATATTGCAAAGATTTTGATTAAATCAACTTGGAATTGAGTAAAATGAACTAAGATGTATGTCATTGATACTGCAACAAATTTTACGTTAAATTAACTTGGCTTTTAGTGTGTTGAATTTAAAATAGCAATTCAATTCAAATCAAGTATTTAAGTTTAATACACTCAAGTTTTCATTACTCATTACTTAACTTTTTAAAGGCAATGAGTTACCTGAGATTTTTAAGTAACTCACTAATCCGGTCTTACAGCGTGCAGTGCGCCGAACCAGTGAAATAATAACAGAATAAGCTATATAATGACAACTCCAAATTTTTGTCTTTGTTTTAGTGACAACAAAAAATAAAAAACATTAAATTCTGAAAATACTTACTTTTATAAACTATCCAAATAAAACAAATGTGAATAACCTGAAAAAAGTGAAATTCCTTAAGAAAAATAAGTGCAATTTTAATAATATTCTGCCTTAACTTATCATTTCTACATGTGCATTATGGAACCAAACTACAAAGACACTAAACACTCAGTAACAAGCAGAAAATAGTTCAAATTGTGCTGAATTTTCTTTAGACATTTCAGGTTGTTCATATTTGTTCAGGTTATTCACAGGATAGTTTGTAGATGTCAGTATTTTCATAATTTAATTCTATTTTTTGCACTAAAACAAAGACACAAATTTGAAGTTGTCATTATTTATAGTCATAATGTAATATTGTTTTTTTCACATCAAACTGAGAATAAAATCTGCAGTCATTTGTTTTTGTTGGTTCTTCTGCTGTTATTATTTGACTGTAGATCATACTGGTCTGTGTGTGGAACCTGAACTAAAATGAGTTCCACAGCCTTTACTGTGGAATTTCTGCACTTTGCACATTCATCCCAGGGGCTGGATTGGAAGCTTTAGCGGGCCACATTTGGCCCAGGCCGCATGTTTGACACCCCTGGTTTACATTGATTTTGTTTTTTGTTTTTTTTTAATTGAGCTGCTTGTATGGACTTTTTCCTTTAATGTTTTCCATTTAAATCTTTGGATTTTCATTACTTTGATGGATTTTTCTGTAAATGTCTAATTTGTTGCTGCTCTGTTTGCCCAGATGTTAAAAAGGTGATGTTCGTCATGTTCGTGCTGTTTTCCAAAGTGTGACGTCATGTGTAACTCGTGCAGTCTGCTTGTACTAAAAAACTAAAGACAAATTTCAGATAAAACAGAAATGTTCTTACATGAGGTCCGACAGGGAGATCTGAGCTTTTCTGTGAGCTGCATGTGAAGAAAACACAGAGAATTCCCTCAGTTTGTTCTCATTGATGTAGTTTTCACATTTTCATAAGAGTTAAAACAGATAATGAAAAATGGAAACAGTTTCTTTCATCATAAATTTCTGACGATGAGCTGAAATGTTTCCATCTTCCTCTGGTTTTCAAGTGATAAATCTGACAGACTGAGAACTAAAGTACGTCCACTCAGGTCATTCCAGTCTTTTTACGTAGAATTCTACTGGTCAGCCTCTAATGCAGTGGTTCTCAAATGGGGGTACGCGTACCCTGGGGGTACGTGACGGCACTCCAGGGGTACGTGAGATTTTAAAATATATGTAAAAAGTAGCATCCATGCAAAAATCCTTTAAAAATAATTATTAAATTAATTAAATATTTCAGGAAAATATATAAGTTGATAAAATGAGTTTTACTTTCAGTAGGCTGTTCAGTTCATCGTCCTAAAACCCCAGAGTCTCCCCCATACCAGAATGGTTCGACCCAGCCTGTCACATGCCACCTAGCATCACCTGTCAATCACTTGAAAACTCAAACAATGGAGTCGTGGTTGAAGCGTAATTCTTTTGAAAAAACAGAACAAGTGGCAAGAAGGCCAAAGCAGAGCCGGCAAAATTCCAGCTGTATCTGGAAGATTATATGTTGTTATGTTTGAGAAACAGATCTTTCCTATGATCCCAAAGGGACACTTTATGTTGATAATTATTTTTATGTGCACAAATCTTTAGTTATAATTAAGTTAATTCTTTCTTTTTTTAGTTATATCTTTGTATTTCCAAATAGCTCAAGAGAGACCACTACAAATGGAGTTCCAAAGTTTAATAAAAGACACTGATGGCACTGCACTCTGTTTTAAATCATTGTTTTCAAACAAAAAGGCTTTGTGCTGGTTAGGGGGTACTTGGCTGAAAAAATATTTCACAGGGGGTTCATCCCTGACAAAGGTTGAGAACCACTGCTCTAATGGATCAGTTTTGTTTTGTTTTTGTGGACTTTATTTTATATTCAATTCAAACAAAGGGTTTGATTGACACCTGTGATGGCCAATCATGGTCTTGACCTCATCAACTAGAGCTGAAGCCCCGCCCCTTCGGATTATGTCCCATGGGATCTTATTTCAGAAACAGAGTCGTTGATTACAGACAAACACTGTTCTGATCTTATTAGAATTATTCCATCGTTTGCACATCGGCTGTTTGTCAGTTTACAGAGTTTTCCAGGCGAGTACAGTCTGAGTCTGCTGTAAACCTGCTGAAGAATCCAACTGAAAATCTGTAAACAGAAAGAAAACAACTGAAAGTTATGGAGGTGTCGTCACGGTAACGGTCCACGGTCCTGTTCAGAGTCTGAAGATGGAACCATTAAACCAGACCAGAACCATTAAACTAGACCAGAACCGTTAAACCAGATCCATTAAACCAGACCAGAACCAATAAACCAGACCAGAACCATTAAACCAGACCAGATCAATTAAACCAGACCAGACCCATTAAACAAGACCAGAATCGTTAAACAAGACCAGAACCATTAAACCAGACCAGAACGATTAAACTAGACCAAACCGTTAAACCAGATCCATTAAACCAGACCAGAATCAATAAACCAGACCAGAACCATTAAACCAGATCCATTAAACCAGACCAGAACCAATAAACCAGACTAGAACCATTAAACCAGATCCATGAAACCAGACCAGAACCAATAAACCAGACTAGAACCATTAAACCAGATCCATGAAACCAGACCAGAACCATTAAACCAGACCAGAACCAATAAACCAGACCAGAACCAATAAACCAGATCCATTAAACCAGACCAGAACCAATAAACCAGACCAGAACCATTAAACCAGATCCATTAAACCAGACCAGAACCAATAAACCAGACCAGAACCACTAAACCAGACCAGAACCATTAAACAAGACCAGAACCATTAAACCAGATCCATTAAACCAGACCAGAACCATTAAACCAGACCAGAACCAATAAACCCGACCAGAACCATTAAACCAGACCAGATCAATTAAACTAGACCAGACCCATTAAACAAGACCAGAATCGTTAAACAAGACCACAACCATTAAACAGACCAGAACCATTAAACTAGACCAGAACCATTAAACCAGACCAGAACCATTAAACCAGAACCATTAAACCAGACCCGATCCATTAAACCACACCAGAACCATTAAACCAGACTGGAACCATTAAACCAGACCAGAACCAATAAACCAGACCAGAACCATTAAACCAGACCAGAACCGTTAAACCAGACCAGATCAATAAACCAGACCAGATCCATTAAACAAGACCAGAACCGTTAAACGAGACCAGAACCATTAAACAAGACCAGAACCATTAAACTAGACCAGAACCATTAAACCTGACCAGAACCAATAAACCAGACCGGAACTGTCAAACCACACCAGAACCATTAAACCAGACCAGATCCATTAAACCAGACCGGATCCATTAAACCAGACCGGAACCATTAAACCAGACCAGATCCATTAAACCAGACCGGAACCGTCAAACCCACCAGAACCATTAAACCAGACCAGATCCATTAAACCAGACCAGATCCATTAAACCAGACCGGAACCATTAAACCAGACCAGAACCAATAAACCAGACTGGAACTGTCAAACCACACCAGAACCATTAAACCAGACCAGATCCATTAAACCAGACCAGATCCATTAAACCAGACCGGAACCATTAAACCTGACCAGATCCATTAAACCAGACCGGAACCATTAAACCAGACCAGAACCGTCAAACCACACCAGAACCATTAAACCAGACCAGATCCATTAAACCAGACCAGATCCATTAAACCAGACCAGAACCAATAAACCAGACCGGAACTGTCAAACCACACCAGAACCATTAAACCAGACCAGATCCATTAAACCAGACCACATCCATTAAACCAGACCAGAACCAATAAACCAGACCGGAACTGTCAAACCACACCAGAACCATTAAACCAGACCAGATCCATTAAACCAGACCGGAACCGTCAAACCACACCAGAACCATTAAACCAGCCAGATCCATTAAACCAGACCAGATCCATTAAACCAGACCGGAACCGTCAAACCACACCAGAACCATTAAACTAGACCAGGACCATTCAACCAGACCAGAACTGTTAAACCAGACTTTCCTTTGTGCTTTGTAGTTTGTCCTTCAGGGCCACGTAGTTTCCACTTGTTAAACCATGTTCGACCTTTTAAACCGACATCTTCAACATCAGGTTCAGGAAAAATTCAATGACATTTTTTAGGACAAACCTGTAAAACTATGAACTCATAAACTGAATCAGGACCTTGTTTCCTGTTTAACCCTTAAACACCTACAGCTGGTTTTGTGGTGAATTCCTACTGATTTTATTTCATTTCTTTTCACATTTTTCAGTCTAAATCAGGTATTTTTTCCTATGTTTTTTTTACAACCATGTAGATGTCATGAAAGCTCAGACTAATTCAAAGGTTATTATATCAGAACATAGAAGACTGAAGAAAAAGTGACTTTCTCAGCTAAATATATCATTAACTGATCATAAAAACAAGACACCTTTTGTCCAACTCCATGGGTTTACTGGTGAATCAATGTTGTATAAGATGACAGTGTTTCCACGGTAACTGCGGAGCCTCTGAACGTCCAAATGTGGTCATATCTGATGACCATGAAAAGATGAAAAACTGTGTTTTACACCAATTATTTCAATATTTTTCTTCAGTTTCTTCAGTTTAGGGCTTATTTTGTTAATATTACTTATCATTTGTTTATTTATGTTAAATTTTTATTCCTTTTATTCATTACTTTGGATGTCTTTGTTCATTTTGTTGCTTTTTTTATTTTACTCAGTTTGTTGCTTATTTGTTCACATTATCATTATTTTGTATGCTTTGTTTTTTCATTTTTTTTTTCATTTATCCACTGTCACTGATCCAACTCCATGGGTTTTACTGGCGAGCCAATGTTGTAGAAGATGACAGTGTTTCCATGGTAACTACGGAGCCCCTGAACATCCAAATGGGTCATATCTGATGATCATGAAAAGATGAATAACTGTATTTACGCCAATTATGTACATGTCTTGATAGGATTAATGGATCAGCAGGTATTCAACAGTTTAGATCAGCAGATGGGTTTTACTGGTGAATCAATTTGTAATTTTCTTTTATTAATTTTGTTAATTTTACTGATTACTTTAGCTGTTTTGTTCAGTTTGTTGCCTATTTTATTATTTTTTGTTCAATTGTGTTCACTTTGTGGCTTTTGTTAATGTCACTTATTTTGTCCATTTCTTATATATTTTTGTTCATGTTGTTGCTTATTATCTCCGTGTCATTCATGATTTTTTTGGATTTCTTTCTTTCTTCTTTATTTCATTGATTTTGTTCATTTCTTGTCTTATTTTTCTTAAACAATGTTTCATTTCGTTGCTTTTTTATTCTCTTTTGTTTAATTTTAGTCTATTATTTGCCTCTTTTTTCATGTGATAACTTTGTTTTGTAAGTTTTTTTTTATTGATTTTTGTTCATTTTATCCACTGTCATTGATCCAACTCCATGGGTTTTACTGGTGAGTCAATGTTGTAGAAGATGATGGTGTTTCCACGGTAACTACGGAGCCTCTGAACGTCCAAATATGGTCATATCTGATGACCATGAAAAGATGAAGAACTGTATTTTACACCAATTATTTCAATATATTTCTTCAATTTTCTTCAGTTCAGGGCTTATTTTGTTAATATTACTTATCATTTTGTTGATTTATTGTTCAATTTTTATTCCTTTTGTTCATTACTTTGGATGTCTTTGTTCATTTTGTTGATTTTTTTTTTATTTTACTCAGTTCGTTGCTTATTTGTTCACATTATTTATTATTTGCATGTTGTGTTTCTTCTTCTTTTTTTTTTTTTTCATTTTATCCACTGTCATTGATCCAACTCCATGGGTGTTACTGGTGAGTCAATGTTGTAGAAGACGACGGTGTTTCCATGGTAACTATGGAGCCTCTGAACATCCAATTATTAATATCTGATGACCTTGAAAAGATGAATAACTGTATTTTACACCAATTATTGACATGTATAGATAGACTTATTGGATCATAGATTATTGAATATTTTAGATCAGTAGGTGTTTGTGGTCGGTTGTTTGGGTCTTTAAGGGTTCATGTGACGTCTCTCCTCCTGATCATGTCAGTTTTGCTTCAGTGTGTCCACAGGTCGCTGAAGGCCGCTGTAAACCATGAAACCTGCCGTGTGTTCGTGTGGTCGGTGTGTGTCAGCGTCTTCCTGCTGCGGAACGCTGCTGTCGGACCCCTTAAGGAATAACCATGCATCTCACATAACTTCCTGTTTGGAGTCGAAACCACGAGGACAATGAGCGTCCACGCACCAGTGAGGAGGAGACTCAAACGAGGCAGAGTCCTCTTCTTCATATCAGGTCAGAGACGGACCCGGGTACAGCAAAAATCACATCATTACACAGTAGGACTGACGACACAAGATGTACAACATGAAAATATGAGCGAACTGGTTTATGAAGCATCGAAAATACGTCAAATAAACTAAACGCAGAGGAGGGACCAGAACGTTAGGATGTGTGGGGGGGCATTCTGCTTGTTTGGGGGTGCAGACCAAGGTTATAATAGTTTTGGATTTTTCATTATAGTTTATTTTTATTTAGTTTTGACTTTTTTTCTCTAATTCAGTTTTAATTTGTTGTTAGAGCAGGTTTTCTTGTTTTTATAGTTTCTGTTATTTTCTAAATGCTTAGTTTTAATTTAGTTTTTTATATCTTTTCTCTTCTTCACCATCGAATTCAAATAAATCCCAGACAGGACTTTACTGTTTTCTCCCAACTTTATTTTCCATGTTTCCAGGTAGAGTGGGGACGAAAAGACGACTCTAAATGACAAGTGACGAGAAGCGACAGACCGTTAAATATCATATGGTGCCAGCAGCTAAAATTACTTGAGTGAAATAAATTGATTTCGTATCAATCCAACATTGACAAAGACGAAAACAAAGGGAATTTTATCCATAATTTTTATACTTTTTAGTTAGTTTTGTAAGTACACAATACAGTTTCAGTTAATTCTCATTTTTTTCGTTAATTAGTTTTTATTTATTTCAGTTAACGAAAATGTTTTTAGTTTTTGTCATTTTGTTAGTTTTTGTTAACGATCATAACCTTGGTGCAGATAAATAATGTAGGAGTGGGGGGGTGAGGTGGGGTCCGTGACTGAACCCTGAAGAGCTCATGTATTATCTTCATTTAGACAGTGCACTTTAATGAGCACATTTATACATTCCATTTCAGTATAAACATGTAAATATGCCAAAGTTAGCGTCAGTGCTAATTTTCACCACAGTCCTCAATAAATAAATATAACAGTGATCCATGCAAAACAAAGCAATACAGTGGAATAAGTGGAGTACAGAGCAAGACAGTAGTCACTTGTCCATTGATCTTCAAATTGTGTGAATAATAAAAATTTGCCTAATGCAAAAACAACAATTTTGCCCAAACTCTTGTTTTTCGATGAAAATGTTTGCGCCTGTAGGAGGTGGTTTTTGGAGCGTAGCGAAATTAATACATTGCACAAAACTGCAATGGAAATACCTTTTTGTGCAACTACAGTCACATGAACAAAAAGAAACATGTTGATGGACGTTACAAATCAAGGTTATTATTGTTAACGAAAACTAACGAAATGACAAAAACTAGAATTAAAAAAACATTTTCGTCAACTGAAATAAATAAAAACTAAAATTAAAAGAAAAAAAACGATAACTAACTGAAAATGTATTGTGTACTTATAAAACAAACTAAAAACGTATAAAAATTATGGATAAAATTCCCTTCATTTTTGTCTTTGTCAATGTCGGATTGATACGAAATCGATTTATTTCGCTCAAGCAATTTTAGCTGGTGGCACCATATGACACTTCACAGTCCGTCACGTGTCGTCACTTGTGGTTTCCAGTCGTCTTCTGGTCCCCACTCTACCTGGAAACATGGAGACTAAAGATGGGAGAAACCAGCAGAGTCCTGTCTGGGATTTATTTGAATACGACGGAGAAGAAGAGAAAAGATACGACAAAACTAAAACTAACTAAAACTAAGCATTTACAAAAAAAAGAAAACTAATAAAAATTAGCAAACCCGCTCTAAAATGAATTAAAACTAAAGGAATTAGAAAAAAAAGTCAAAATTAAATTAAACTAAACTATAGTGAAAAATCCAAAACTATTAGAAACTTGGTTTAAACAAGAGAAAAAGAAGAGTTTTAAAACAAACATGGTGCGATATGTGTGGACACAGGAGGAAACCCAATCAATTTAAATTTAGTACGAGATAAAAAAGTAATGAGATTCTAGATTCAAAAAACAGATATTTATGGTCATGTTTACGGAATGACTTTTCAGGTCATCTTACGGTAATAAATAAACAAATCATCACGTTTGTGATTTAATGGAAAAACCGACATTACACACTTCAGTTTATTTGACATTTAGTAATTATCGGTAAAGTTTAACAGTACAACAAACAGTAACAAACAGTAAACAAACAAACAGTCGGTAAAATTAAAAATGCAATGATGCTACAAGACTGGTTTATGTAATATATGCTTGTGCAAATCACTAGCACACTGAGATAGTACTTAATATTATTATTATTATTTTTTTTAAATTTATTTCAAATATTTGGAATAAAATCAACAACAAAGATTTATATAAAAAGAAAGTAAATCATTCAAAAAGGAGCGGGATGAAGTTTAATTTATAATCTCCCACCCCTTGTGTATGTTCGCACAATAGCTCATATCGTATCGTAAAATAAAACACTAGGTATGTGAATCAAAAAATGTTGTTTCTTCACAATCAAAGTGAAAAGGAAGACAGGCAGAGAAAGCAAAACAAAAAGTGACAGATATCCATCATGTTAGGTATTTAAATCCAAATTATACTGCACCCCCAAAAGTTCCAGTGGCTTCCTCCATTTTGAACATCAACATTTTAATAGAACATTATAGTCTTTATGGCCTTCAGAAACCTGTGTTTTGTGGGGGTGGGGTAGTGCACTATAGGCCCCTCCCCTGTGGAAGCCCCTAAGCTTTTGTCCTCATGGCATTTTCCCCTTACATTACTTTTATACTTAAAGTAGGTTTGAAACCAGTTCTTTTACACTTTTACTGGAGTAAAACCTTTATTGATACTTGAACATGTACAGAAGTCTGTTTAAGCCCCAGTATCTGTACTTCTACCTGAAGAAGGAATATGAATACCACTGACACCTCTGGATATAGAGAAAATCACAGCCCAAGAATAAACTCAGAAACACACAATACTATCTAAAATCAGATTATTTATGGTTTTTTTTTAAATGTAAGTTTCTATGAATGATTATTAAATTTGACGTGGAAAATTATCAGTTGAACAAACTGAAGCATCTGCCTGGACACCTTTGTACCAGAAATAATAAATAAAAACTAATTAAAACTAAAACAAAATAATTCAACTAAAGGGCATCTTTGGGACACAGTGGAAATGTTTCACATCAACTTATTTTCAGATCTGATGACCATGAAAACACGACAAAATGTATTTACACCAATTATTTACACGTATTGACAGGTTATTGGATCGACAGGTATTAACCAGTTTAGATCAGTAGATGAATGTAGGCACTGGTTTATGTTTGAGTCTTTAGGGGTTAAACTTGAGGTGGAAACACAAACCACAAGGATTAACCTGAATTCTTTATCAGGTAAAAAGATTCCTGGAGATAAAAGTTTGTGAAAATGTTGGTGGAAAAGGTGCTCATGCCACTAATAACCCACAATGCAATGCTCTCTTATAAGGTTTGGATATTGACTGTAGGTGTGGGTGTATCAATCTAAATATCCATAGTATGATACCAGGGTGAGTATTGGATCGGATTGATTCTAGCATGATTAGATCTATACGTCTGTAGTTTCTCTTCTATACGTCCAGTTCATATGAGCGCAGCTTCTGTCCAAGTCTGTCTGTGCAAACCAAGGTTATTATCGTTAACGAAAACGAACGAAATGACGAAAACTAAAATTGAAAAAAACATTTTCGTTAACTGAAATAAATAAAAACTCTAATTAAAAAAAAAAAAAACGTAACTAACTGAAACTGTATTGTGAGCTTACAAAACTAAAAACGTATAAAAATTATGGATACAATTCCCTTCGTTTTCGTCTTTGTCAATGTCGGATTGATATGAAATTAATTTATTTCGCTCCAGCAGTTTGAGCTGGTGACACCATATGACACTTCACAGTCTGTCATGTCTGGTCACTGGTGGTTTCCAGTTGTCTTCTGGTCCCCACTCTACCTGGAACATACAGACTAAAGCTGGGACACAGCAGCACAGTCCTGTCTGGGGTTTACTGTAGTGATACATGGGTCAGGTTTTTTTTTTTTTTTTTTGGCGTACCGTGTGTGTGCGCGTGAGTGACAGAGACAGAGCAGAGCTAAAGTACAGAGTCAAACAGGACTAGCATCCAGGTTAAAACTGGAGAGTTTATCACCATGAAAAGGCCTTCCAAGCCCTGAACTGCACAGTTTAGAAGAGGAGAAAAGAGGAGGATGAAAACTAATCCAGTTACAGAGGTATGGAACCTGTTAGAATGTTAAAAAACGTTTGATGTTACTAGCTACAGCTAGCTGAACTGAACTGAAGCAAAGTTAGCTAATAATGGAACTGGAGATGATTAAGAGATGAGATATCTGCTAAGGTGTGGTTTATGATGAGGAATGGGTTATATATGTTTATAAGTGGTTTATATATGTTTCTGTCTGCTTTAACTGCTGGTTAGCTGGTTATAATATGTTCTATCTGCTTTAACTGCTGGTTAGCTGGTTTATAATAGGTTCCTATCGGCTTTAACTGCTGGTTAGTGGTTATATGTTTCTATCTGCTTAATGCTGGTTAGCTGGTTTAGATATGTTCCTGTCTGCTTTAACTGCTGGTTAGCTGGTTATATATGTTTCTATCTGCTTTAACTGCTGGTTAGATGGTTATATATGTTTCTATCTGCTTTAACTGCTGGCTGCTTTGTGCATCTCTCTCATGCTTTGCACATCTTCGCATGTTTCACGTAAGGACGTTGTGTATGGATTGCACCCCCTCAACCTGCTATAGGGAATTTATACATTGTACGGTACATTGTGTCTCTGCTCAGTCCATGAGCCGCCTAACCCGACCCCCAAATAAAGTGTCCAGGGTAACCCATATCCGCGCCTCACTAATTTCTTGAATAGGATGATGAGGGATAAAATATATGAAATAACTAAAAACTAATACTAAAACTAAACTAAACTAAACTAAGCATTCAGAAAAAAACGATAACTAATAAAAACTAACAAACCTGCTCTAAAAACTAATTAAAACTAACTGAATAAGAGAAAAAAAAGTCAAAACTAATTAAAACTAAACTATAATTAAAAATCCAAAACTATTATAACCTTGGTGCAAACAGTGGATCTCTCTCTCTCTCTGCGGCTCTCTCAGCCCCCCCCCCCAGTCAGAGCACTGACTGAGAGCCTGTGATGGCAGACAGAAACAGAAGTGCTGTGTGGAGTTTATTCACTGCGGCTGACAGACAAACTGTCACATGTGATGTGTGTAATAATTCATCACCATGGTAACACCATCAATTTAAAAGGGGAATTATTATTATTTTAAACTGTTAAATTGTTTCTATCGTAGTTCCTTAATGAAAAAACATGTTTATTCGCCTAAAATCTTTGTCCTGTGTTTTATCATTATCAACTAACTAAAGGCAAAATCACAAAATTATTCAACAATCATGACATTTCAAGTGAAAAGTATGAGTATCGGTGTTGGTGAAACTAGCCCTGTATTTACTTGGTGTTGGATCGATACCCACATTCCCAGTATCGCCCATCCTGAGCTGACTGAGTTGGACGGTTGGGGTTTGTGCAGATCACATGACGGATCACCTGACCTTTACCTTCCTCAGGTGTGCTGCTGTGTTTCGCTACACTCTGAGTCTCAGCAGCGAGCGCTTGGCGTTTCCGGACTAGACGGCCGCGGTGGTGGCGACGACAACGCGGTGGAGGTCGACGTTCGGGGGGGGGGCGTCCAATGAGACGGAGCTCAGCACCGAACCTCCTCTGGTGATCATCGTCAACAGGACAGATATCGAACAGTGTATTTATGTGGAACCAAAACCCCTCCGACCCCGCCCCTGCCCCGCCCACCACCACCGTGACCCCACCACCAGCCCGCCCCCTCACATCCCCCTCAACCCCCTCAAAGGAAGGGTGGTACCCTGAGGACTGTTCTCGGTGGAGCAGCGGCGGGAGGGTTGGGTGATCCTGCATGTTCGGGATGACCAGTTCGTCGCCTTGGCGATCGTCTGCGATGAATTCTTCGTCCGGCTCTGGAGGTCATCACCGACAAGTTGGAGATCTCAGACGACGTTGCCGGGGCAACCTTCATGGCGGCGGGAGGCTCGGCTCCGGAGCTCTTCACCTCCCTGATCGGCGTCTTCATTCCCATAGCAACGGGGCATCGGCACCATCGTGGGCTCGGCCGTCTTCAACATCCTCTTCGTCATCGGCATGTGCGCCATCTTTTCGCGGGAGATGCTGCACCTGACGTGGTGGCCGCTGTTCCGTGACGTCACCTCTACATCCTGGACCTCATGATGCTCATCGTGTTCTTCCTGGACAACATGATCTGGTGGTGGGAGAGCGTCCTGCTGGTGCTGGGCTACATCAGCTACGTCAGCTTCATGAAGTTCAACAGTCAGATCGAACAGGTGGTGAAGACGCAGCTCAACAAGACATGAACATCGTCAAGGTGTGGAGCAACAACGACGGCGAAAGGTCAGTCCCAGACGGCGACACAAAAGTTTATTGAAACATCAACTTTATCTGCAGACGAAATGTTGAGGAATCACAGCAGCGTTCAACACACAGAAGTAAAAAAAAATCAGTACGACTATGAACAGATGGATGAATTAAAGCAGGGGTGTCCAACATAAGGTCCAGGGGCCAAAACCGGCGGACAAAGGGTCCAAAAAGGCCCATGGGATGAATTTGTGAAAAAAAATTACACTGAAAATATTAACAATCAAAGGTCAAAATCAATTTCATTCAGGTTCCACATTCAGACCAATGTGATCTGAAGTGGTCAATATTGCAGGTTCTTATATCATAACTAGTGTGTTGACCCGTGGGGAATCATGGGTTCTAGACCCCTGATCCAGATCATTCCTTTACTTCCTTTCCTTTCTTGGTAAATTCCACAGTCATTTCAGTTCAGTAACCTCTCAGCTGGCATGAAATTTGACACCATGGCAACGTGGCCCTTTGTTTATCTGTTGCTTGGTAACCCACTTCAATAATGATTCTATGATTCTGGGCATAGCAATTGATTGGACACTGGGAGGTCAATGTATTCCAAGATATAATAATAATAATAATAATAATAATGGATTAGATTTCTCAGCACCCAAAGCACTTTACATTATTGATCCAGTGTTCGTTCACTCTCACATTCTCACTCTGGTGGTGGTAAACTACATTCTTATCCCCTGGGGCAGGCTGACAGAAGTGTGGCTGACAACTCACACCAAACGGCCCTCCCCCCACCACCGAACACTCATACATTTTCGTACACCACTGTGAGTGACACTGGAGGGAAGGTGGGTGAATGTCTTGCCCAAGGACACAACGGCACAGCGGTGACAGCTCTAGGACAGAGCGGGATTCGAAACGCCAACCCTTCAGTTATGGAGGAACCCACTCTACCTCTGAGCCATGGCCGTCCCACCAAATTACTAATATCTCCTAAAATATTGGTCCTGTCAACTGACCGTTTCCATAGTCTGTTCCTCGACCAAAAAACACATAAACATGACAACCTGCAGCTGTCAGCTCTGTACGGCGGTAGTGTGATGCCCGAACACACACACAGAGTTTACTTCCCTTTTATAATATAGATAACCTATGAATAATGACAACTACAAATTTTTCTCTTTGTTTACTCTAAAAAAGTAAAATATAAAAATGTTTACATTTACAAACTATCCCATCACAAAAAATGGCCTAAACAAATATGAACAACATGAAATGTCTATATGTCATCATATCTGACACGATAACTAGGAGCCTCTGAACGTCCACATGGGTCATATCTGATGACCATGAAAACATGAAGAACTGTATTTTACACCATTTATTGACAAGCATTGATAGGATTAGTGGATCAGCAGGTGTTAAACAGTTTAGATCAGTAGGTGGTTTTGGTCGATGGAGGATGTTTTGGACCTAAAGGGTTAAAATGTCTTTGTGCTCAAACTGTGGGTTGACAAATGAATCGGTAAACTCGTATTTATAGAAGGTTTTGTTTGCAGTTAGTCCTTAAATCTGAACTGATTTCATGAGAGGCAGAAGCACAAACGAGGAGGAAACAATGGTCAGGTGTGGCAGACGAGGCTTTCATCTGAAACACTGAAAGCGAGACGTGGTTGGTCTGTGGAGCAGGTGATGATGGAAGAGCGTTTGATGATGCAGAACTGAAAGGACTCCAGGTGTCACAGCCACGAACCCAGCCTCAGTCCGCACACGTCAGTCTGCAGAAATGTCATTAAACAGGACAATCAACAGGATCAGCTCTGTCCGTGATGCGGACGCTGCAGCCCAGGATGAGCTGAACATGTTTGAGTCGTACAAGTGTCCTCTTCAGTCTGAGAGCACAGACATGAGGACACATTAATGATCCTGCACACCGGGGCCTCAAACACATGCTTTATTCATGGGTTTAGGAACGAAAAAACCTTTTCCACAAATGACACACCACTATGTGGACAAAAGTATGTGGACGTGTTGAATTCAGGTGTTTCTTTTCTAACAGGGGTCTGGGATACAAAACAATAATGATTAATGTCAGAATATAGTTTTATATTATGGGATCAATATCATTGCATTGGTTAGTTTGGGGAAATGTTATCTTTGATTTAAAATGCTCAGAGATGGCTGGGACTGAATTTCTCTCAACACTGATTTTTTTTTTTTTTTATCCATGACTGTAATTTTAAATGTTCTACCTCTAAATTTCTAAAATATTTTTTCCTGCTCTGACTGTAAATAATAATTTCTACCACAACTAATCATCTACTTTCATCATATCTGACTGAGGAAGAAAAATCTACCATTAAACTTTAGGAAATATTGATGTTTTTTTATATGAAATCGTCATGAACAGGACATCTAACAGCTGTAGACATGATGTGTCCCAATATTATGTCCTATAGTTTATAAACATCAATATTTCCGTAAAGTTTAATGGGAGATTTTTCTTCCAAAGTGAGATGTAAAGAAAGTAAATGGTGTTTTAGAAATTGAGAGGCAGAAAATTTAAATTTAAAAAATCATAGTCATTGAAAAAAACAAAAAACAAAATAATATATATATTATAATATAAAATATATATATCTATATATATATATATGTATGTATGTATAGAATATAACTAGAATATATTATATTTTACATACATGTAATATTCCTTTTTTAGCACTTATTCATAAACCAACAGCTTTGATATAGAACAGATGATCCTCCATCAGATGCAGCTGTCTGTATTCATCCACTGATTAAAACTATTTTGGTTTTTTTTTTTATATTTTTCCTGGTGTGTTTTAACCATGTGAACACGACCGTCTTCTTTCGGTCTTTCACTGTGAACTGTCCTCCCCCACATTAAAAAACCTGTTGCTATCCACATATCTAACACCCTGTCCACATGAATATGGACATTTGGCAGAAAAACACTTTTCTCTGTTCCAGGTGTGTCAAAAATAAGGCCTGTGGGCCTTTTAGTATTTCATCAACTTGAGCCACAAACAAAAATACCAAATACTCAGTTGTCTTTTTTAAATTTTATTTTTAACCCTTTAAATACCTATTTGTAATGTAAACAAACCATATTTTTTGATGCAAAAAACACAAAAAAACATTTTTGTTTCAATATATAAAAATTGGATTACTTATTTCTTATTTTTGCATCCTGGCATATGTCAATGATCAATGGGAACATTAGTAATGAATGCATTATTTTTTGTGTTAGGTCAAAGGTGACCTGTCATATTTTTAACCCTTTATATGTCATGAACCATATTTTTGATGCGAAAAATGCAAAAAAAAAAAAAAAAAAAAAAAAAAGTTAAATCTACTGCATAAAAATGGGATTACTTAGTCATTAATGGCAACATGGTTAATAGGTATTATTATTTTTCGTACTTGGTTAAATCATTTCAAAACCTGTCAGTGCGTTTTACTGACTGGTAGAAGGAATTTAACATGGTTATAATGTGATGATTTTAGTGTTTGGGCCAGAATTTAAAAAATCATGCAAAATGAACAACTGTCTGACCTAAATCAAATGTGAAAAATAATATGAGCTTTTATGGTATGAATTTCAAATTGTACACACTAGTGTCAGCTGGGTACTGGCAGGTGAACAGTGGGTCCTCGGTCTGTTGGTCAGTGCAGAGGATCTGAAGGCAGGAATAAATGTTTAAGAGCCCGTTCCGTTTGTGACTGTAACTGAGTTTGAATTCACGGAGAGTGAAGCTCCTCCACCTCCTCCTGCTCCTGCTCCTGCTCCTCCTCCTCCTCCCCAGCACCAAACCTGAAGACAAATCTAAACCTGAACCCGAAACACCCCCGACTCCTAAGGTCAACAAATCACCGTCAGAAACACCGGACGACCGAGGCAGACTGAAGGCAAGACCCGCTTAGAAACATGAACTACTGGTATTAATTTAAAAAATATAGATATTAAGTAAGCAAAACAATATAAGCAAGCATGAAAAAAAAAATATATGTATGATGACATAGAAATATAAGAGTCAGGTGAAGGGAGATCGACTGGAAACTGTGTTGAAACTGAAATACAGTAAGGGTTTCAGTGGTTTTACTGAGAAAATCTAGTTTATGTTCATGAACTGTTTAGTCTGAAATACACTAAAGGTTCCACAAAAAACCTTTGTCAATATATTCATGTTATCAGAGGTGTCAAGTAACTAAGTACAAACATTTCTTACTTTACTTAAGTATAAATGTGGTTATCTGTACTTTACTGGAGTAATTATTTTCAGATGATTTTTACTTCTACTAACATTTAAAAATAGCCTTTAGAGAATGTGTTTGGGGAGGGGGGGGGTGGTAGTGCGCTATAGGCCCCTCCCCTGTGGAACCTCCTAAGCTTTTGCCCTAATGGCACTTTTTCCCTCTAACATTTACTTTATATTTAAGTAGTTTGAAACCAGTACTTTTACTGGAGTAAAAAGCTTGACTTGATACTTGTACTTCTGCAGAAGTCTGTTTAAAACAGTGGTTTCCAACCTTTTTTTGTCTCCTGACTATTTTAACATCACAAATTTCTGGCCGACCCCAGACATTCAAAACGGAGACTTTTTTTTTTACTAAAATATATTAGTTTTTGATCATGTAATAGTTTGCTATACTACGTTGCAAATAAAGGTTAATTTCAGAGGACATTTAGTCTATATAATGTATATTATCTGGACGGAGGCGGTAAAGCCAGGTTGTAGATTACTGCACAAAGGGAGAATTTAATTTTTCTTGGTCAGGATATGTACAGTCAGTCCAGCTTGGATTTACAAGGCTGACAATTAATACTGAACAAACAAGAACTCAAACTATGAATTATGAAAGAGCTGCAGCATCTGAAACGGGCCAGGGTCAGACGACCCCATGTGGCATCCCGACCCCAAGGTTGTAAAACACTGGTATAAACCCTAGTATCTGCACTTCTACCTGAGGAATAAATGTGAATACTTCTGACACCTCTGCATGTTCTACCTGGTTAGAAAGATTAGATTCTCCACAAATGAGATACTCAGTTGATTTTGCATTATTCCTGAGCAAACTAAACATAGTTAGTGAAAGAATCACCTGGATAGTGACCAAAGCTAAAGGGACTTCTACCTGTTTGTCACATGACAGGTCACATGACAGGTCCATTCCATCAATAATTATTTTCATGTCCAAAAAAAAAAGAAGGAAAAACGGCCTTTCAGCTAAATTTAACCCTGACATATTTGAGGTGAATTTCATCCACAAACTAAAAAAAGGAAAAGTTCTGAAAATACAGGTTATTATATTTAACCCTTAAAGACCCAGTGCTATTTTTGTGTCAGTTCCCAAATGAATGTTTCCTCTCTATTAAACCTTTAACTGATTTATCAGCATTTATAATAATATTATCTTCTGTATTTTGCATGTTTCACTGTAAAATCATGTATGTTCCTATATTTAATTTAGATGTTCATGAAAACTGAATGTAAATTCAAAGATTATTTTATCAAAACAGAGAAAACTCAGGAAAAAAAATGACTTTTTCAACAAAATATCTCATTATCTGAACATAAACCAAGTGTGTCCATCCACTGTCATTTATTAAACTCCATGGTTTACTGATGAATCAGCGCTGTAGGCTATATTGCTTAAAATCCCCTTCACACATCGATTACAACCAATTAATTAAATGCTCTAACACAAAAATAAAAAAACATAGCCACCTGTGGAAGGGACAGGACTGAAAAAAAACACCATCCAATCATTTTAACCGACCCATCGAAATGATTGAACCGTGATGTGTCTATCAAACTCAACTGTCATTAGTCCCTCCCCCCTCTGCGAGTACAGTCTGGTGCTCTGGAGGCATGGCCTCAGGGGGAAGTTTGAAGAAAGGGGTTTGGACTTCTGAATTGTGTGTTTTCCAAATGTAGCTCGTTCGAACCGTTTTTCCAGGATTTCCTACCCCACCTTTAAGTCGAAGTGTTTTAGTTCCGTATATTTTATAACGTCTCCTTTAAACAGAAACAGCTTCTACAAACATTTCAGATTAGATGTGGGTTATTTTTTGGACGTTTTAACTCCATTAACCCTTTGGTATCCTGACCACAGAGGCCCATCCTGATCACTGAAAACACATCATCTGGACAGCGGCGAAGTATGTCGCATATTTATTTCATGCAGTTTTTTTTAACCCTGTAAAGCCTGAACCATTAAATCTTTGACAGAAAATTCCAGTTCTTTGAAACTGGATCCTTTACTGGTCCTTCTGAACAACCCCCCTTTTTTTTTTTTCCAAATATCAATTTCCATGTATGAGTTTCAATTTTGTATCATATTTGATCCATTGGGTTTCACTGTTCAAATATTATTATTTCTGAACAAACAAAAACATAATAGAACACAAACATGTTTAACAAATTGTTAATTCCTTTTCTAAATGGTCCCAGTTCTTCCTCCTTCCTCATTAATAACAGTCTTGTAGTGTCACTGGAAAGGCCTCTGGTGAGTGAACTCCTCCCCCTGGTGGGTTATCTGTGTATTGCATGTATCTATTGTATACATCAGGATTTTCAAGAAAAAAAATATCACACTGAATCATGTAGCGGGCTTCAAAACTCATGTATCCAAATATGATACGTTTGGCATTATAGGGTTAAAAAAATTTTAAGCTTTTTTTTTTTTATTTCATCAACTTTTGCCATAACAAAATACCAAATAGTCAATAACTGTCATATTTTAACCCTTTAAATGCCTTGTTTGTAATGTACATAAACCATATTACCACACAAAAACTTTATTTGTTTTCAATATCCTGCATAAAAATTGGACTAATAGTATTTTATTTTTGCAGCCTGGCATAGGTCAATGATTAACACCAACATGGGTGAATATGCATTATTATTTTTTGCGCTAAATTATGTCAACGAGCATTTTGTTACTCACTTGGGCGAGGCTGTTCAGACTGTAGGTAAGTGTAGCCCAAATCAGATGTTTTTGCCATGTGTGACCTGTATCTGATCTCTTAAAGACCGTCTGAACAGCACTAACCCAACCCAGACCACTTTCATATGTGGTCTGAAATCTGATACGTATCTGATATTTTCCAATGTGACTTCAGTCTGAATGGCCAGGTCGCATTTGTCTGACCTTTACATCATTGAAATGTGACAAACATCACAATTCTGCGTCCCAGGAGTGTTACCTCCGTAAACACAGTGTGTGTCTGTGTGGTCACATGTTACATCAGGACCTCTTTTGTGCATGTGGGTCACTTCAGGGTCACATTCAGTTCAGACTCAAACTGATAGAAGTCGCATTTAATGTGGAATATGAACGAGCACACACAAAAAAATCAGATTTCAACAAAAAAAATCCAAATAGTGCATTAAGACCTGCTGTGTGTATGTAGGGTTAGTGTAGGAATTTTCCATTGTTTATAATGTGCTGATTTTAGTGGATGGGTCAGAATTTTAAAAAATCCTGAAAAAATTAACAAGTTTTGAATTTTGACATAAAACAAATAGTAAAAAATAATATGACCTTTTATAACAGGAAGTGGAAAGCGTGCATAACATGCTCACCTGGATACCAGAGGGTTAATGATGAGAGACACTGTGAGATGCTTGTAGTTATGGTCTGGATCAGCCTTGAATTAATGATACACGACATAAAAATATGGTCAAGACAGTCCGATCTGGGTCAATACAAGATAAAGATTGGATGGAGTGTTCACATGGTTATGAGGCATTAAAACGTTTACACCCACCGCCACTCTGCAACTACGGTGGCCGACAAGGGCCAAACACATTACAACAGTCCAATGTGTCTCAGTTAGAGAAAACAGAAACGATGCAAATTCACAAACTCAAACACAGTCTAAACCAGGTACAAAAAGACGAACGTGGTGCAAATGAAAAAATGCACCGCAAGAAACAAAAACAAATGCATAATTATCAAATGTTCTGCAAATAGAGAAACGATGCAAACAAAAAACGCTGCAGAACCAGTCAGTCCAACAGAAGTGCTCCAAACCTGTAGGGGGCAGCGTTTATAGACAACAGACTAGTGTCAAATAGAATCTAATAAAAGTCCCATTAGATTAGATTTAACTTTATTGTCATTGCACATGTCACATGTACAAAGCAACGAAATGCAGTTTACATCTAACTACAAGTGCTTTAGCAGTGATTAAAAATCATATATTACAGGTTAAAAAAAAAGCTTATGACAAATATGACACATATTATACAGTGTGTACAGGAAGTGTGGTATGAATGCTATACATCTACTTGAATGTCTGTAGTTTGAAACCCTGTCAGTCAGCTGTTCTCCGTCTGTCTCTCCATCCTGTGTGTCTGTTCTGCTGACAGCGCCCCCTACAGGTTTGGAGCTCTTCTGTTGGACTGACTGGTTCTGCAGCGTTTTTTGTTTGCACATATTTTCTTGGTTTGCATCGTTTCTCTATTTGCAGAACATTTGATGATTATCACGATTATAATAGTTTTGAATTTTCATTATAGTTTATTTTTATTTAGTTTTGACTTTTTTTTCACTAATTCAGTTAGTTTTCATTAGTTTTTAGAGCAGGTTTGCTAGGTTTTTTTTTTATTAGCTTTTGTTATTTTCTAAATGCTTAGTTTTAGTTTAATATCTTGTATCTTCTTCTCCGTTGTATTCAAATAAATCCCAGACAGGACTCTGCTGCTTTCTCCCAACTTTAGTCTCCATGTTTCCAGGTAGAGTGGGGACCAGAAGACGACTGGAAACCACAAGTGACGACAAGTGATGGACCGTTAAATATCCTATTGTGCCAGCAGCTAAAATTGCTCGAGGGAAATAAATCGATTTCGTATCAATCCAACGTTGACAAAGATGAAAACGAAGGGAATTTTATCTATAATTTTTTATACATTTTAGTTAGTTTTGTAAACACACAATACAGTTTCAGTTAATTATAATTTTTTTTCTTTTAATTATAGTTTTTAGTTATTTCAGTTAACAAAAATGTTTTGACAATTGTAGTTTTCATCATTTCGTTAGTTTTCGTTAACGATAATAACCTTGATGATTATGCATGTGTTTCTGTTTCTTGCAGTGCATTTTTTCATTTGCACCACCTTCTTCTTTCTGTACCTGGTTTAGACTGTGTTTGAGTTTGTGAGTTGGCATCGTTTCTGTACTTGCAGCTGTTTTCTCTGTCTGAGACGCATTGGGCTGTTGAAACGTATTTGGTTTTTGTCGACCACCGTAGCAACCAAATGAAAACCACCTCTTATTTATTCTAACATTATGCATTTTTATTCTGATTAGACTGTTGGTCACATTATCAGAGCAATAATAGGATTCATGGAAAAGAGCTAATGAATGATGTTTGTGGAGAGAACATGATTCTACACATACATATATATATATATTTGACACAGTTTGCTGTTTATATATATATATATATATATATATATATATATATATATATATATATATATGTATATGTATATATATATATATGTATATATACACACACACACACACACACACACACACACACACACACACACACATATATATATATATATATATATATATATATATATATATATATATATATATATATATATATATATATGTTTTTTTGTTTTTTTTTTGTTTTTTTGGGACATTTTGTTGAGATTAACGCCATAAAGGAAGCATAGATGCATGTATTTCTTTTTTTGTGTGTATTATCATTTTTTGCTTCCTTCTATATTACGTTGCGCAATGAAGTCAGTGAGTAGCAATCAGGAAGCTTGTACCATTTCCATATTCGAAATAAATCAATAAAAAATAAATAAAGTTTACATCAGGAAAAGCCATAATTAAAGCTCGTCTGTCGATCATCCTGAGGTTGAAGTGTTGTGATGATGTGTTTGTGGGTTCTTTAGGTTCGTCCGATCCTGCAGCGCGGCGGCAGCGCAGCCTCCCTCCACAACACGTCACTGAGGAACACCATCTTCCAGCTGATGATCCACACCCTGGACCCTCTGGGAGAAGGTAACAGCACTGACACAAAACAGAGCACGCAACTGTCTGAGGCTCCCTTCACACAGCAGGTCTGAATGCACAAGTCGGATTTTTGGGTGAAATACGATTTTTTTGTGTGCTCGTTCATATTCCACATTAAACACGACTTCTATCAGTTTTGAGTGTGAACTGAGAGTGACCCTGAAGTGACCCACATGCACAAAAGAGGTTCTGATGGAACACATGACCACGCAGACCAAGGTTATAATAGTTTTGGATTTTTCATTATAGTTTAGTTTTACTTAGTTTTGACTTTTTTTTTCTCTAGTTCAGTTAGTTTTAATTCGTTTTTAGAGCAGGTTTGCTAGTTTTAATTAGTTTTCTTTTTTTTGTAAATGCTTAGTTTTAGTTTTAGGTTTTTTGATATCTTTTCTCTTCTTCTCCATCGTATTCAAATAAATCCCAGACAGGACTCTGCTGCTTTCTCCAAACTTTAGTTTCCGTGTTTCCAGGTAGAGTGAGGACAAAAAGACGACTAAACGACAAGTGACGACAAGTGACGGACCGTTAAATATCATATGGTACCAG